>NW_022986857.1:3840-112794 GCF_010094085.1 Westerdykella ornata | reverse complement strand
CCATGGTTTCAGGGTCTTCCCCTTCTTCACCTTGATGTGGAGTATCAGCAGCATAAACAGCATCCTGTCTGCTGCCCTCGATGGGCATGCCATGCTCAGAAGGGGCAGATGAGGTGTCACTAGTGAAGAATGCCCCCCTGTGGCTTTTGTTCTTCACTGGGTATTCAGTTTCCATATACATCTTGAACTCTTTCATCATTTGTCTCCTAAATATCCTCGGATTCTGGAGTTCTCTTCTGAACTGTGATGTCCAGATTGGTGCAACTTTCTGCACTGCAGTCAGGAAGTCCTTGACTACATCATGAATTCTCAGAGTTTCAGAGACCCCTTCAGCTTCAGCTTCAGTGGCAGCCTCATCATACTCTACAAGCCAACCTTTCCATGAGGTGGCATATCTCATAGGTTTCAGAGCCACCAGATAATGGTCCCTGGCCTTGTCTCTTTTCACATCATCCTCAATTCTAACAGTGGTTCTGAGGAGTCTGATTTGCTCTCTCAGTTGGGTACCAAAGTGGCAACATGTCTTCTGCAGATGCTTGGAGACAGTGGATTGGATGTATTTGATCAAATCTTTGTGACTTGCTTGTTCTCTTTCCCACTCCCTCCGTTCTTCCTTGTATGCCTCCATCTCCATCTTCCAGTTTTCTAAGTTATCCTTGTATGCCTTGAGGCCTGAAGTTGATAGGTCTGACAGGAATCTGGGTGGAATGTGGTCGATTGCTTCATCGTTCGTGGAGGTAGCTTGGACAGATTGTTGGATGTGGTTTCTGGTGCTCATGGTGTTAGAAGAAGCAGTCTCAATAGTGGTGATAGCTGGGAGTGCAGGCTCATACTCTGAGGCTTGAGGCTTGAGTGGAGCAGTAGGTCTTTCCATGAACTTCTTGAATCCATCAGGATCAATCATGTCCTAGATGTCCGATGCATCTGCCTTGGATTGTAGTTGGGTGAACCAGGAGGTCCAGTCCTTGCTGGTAGCCAGAGTGGCTTGAGTTTGGTTGTTGATCGTGTTGGTAGACATGTTGGTAAAGGCAGTGAGACTCTTAATTGTCAGATTTGATGATATCTGAAATGTCACGGTGACAGAAAGATTGAATAAAGATGGGTTGACTGATTGTATTCAGGTGTATGCTTGTGTGTGTGAGGCTGAGACCTGACACCGGTTTTGATGTTCCTTCTCTGGGCACCAAGGCTGCGCAGGGCACTAGCCACTGCAGAATCACTAGCCACTGCAGAATCACTAGCCACTGCAGAATCACTAGCCACCGCAGAATCACTAGCTACTGCAGAATCACTAGCCACTGCAGAATCACTAGCCACATATCCTCAGATAGTACCGGTATAGACAGTTTCTCCCAGTCTTCCTCTTCAGTCCCAGATGGGATATCCATAAACTAGCTTACCATCTGATAACTTGACACAGCTTTGTATATATATCAAAGTGCTTCAACCACTTAAGATCAAGTGTGTTGTTTGTCTAGCTGTTCTCAGAGACTGAGAGCTCCTAAGTATGTAGTATATCTTCTTCCTTGTACCATGCAGAGATGTGGACACACCCTTTGTAGATAATGAATAGTGAGGTTATATATCCAGTAGCGCAGATACTCTGGATAACCATCACCCACTCGCGATCGCCTGGCTGGATGAGCTCAGGCTTTGTACATCTCTCTGAGCCTGTAACAACCTTCATTAACCTAATTACATCCATCTGGAACCCGGTCTCATCGAAGTTGTAGACATCATCATCGTGGATATCGTACTTGGCTTTGGTATCTGCAACTAGCTTAAACCATGTATTGATTATCTCAGGATCTTCCTGTAGTATTCTCTGCCTATCTTTTGCTCGATTGAATGCTATCTTGAGCTGATCTGAATGTGTCACGAATCTCTTAGCTCAGCATTTGCCTACTGGCATACTACCACACACCCCCAACAATTTATTAGTCATATCTTCTACCTCACATAGCCAGGATGCAAATCCTCATGAATTGAGGTCGAGAATATATCGGACAAGTATCTCTTCTTCGGTTATAGTGAGCTTCTGGCAATTAGGTCGTGTATCGCATCAAAATAGCTTTCCTTTGACATGCTCAGTAAGGGTATAGTACTTAATATTGAAGGCGGCAGCAGCTGCTCGATAGCTCCGAAACTGCTTAGTATTGTAGGCTTGAAGGGCAAACTGAAGTCTACTTTCGTGTTCTTCTAATAAAGCTTTGTGCTGTTGAGACATGATGGAATAATCAACAAGTTGGTAGTGCCAAGATATTTTGGTCAGGTTTGATGAGTTGTCGGGTTCGGTGATTAAACACGTTATATCTACTAGTAGCTTTATAATTAAATAAGGCAGTAACGGCTACTATTTAGTAAGCTTCCTTAGTAGTAAGCTTATTAGTAAGTTACTATTTACTTTTTAACAGTAACATGAGCAGCAAGCGAGTTGATCAGGCAAGCGAGCTGATCACTAAATATAGTACTCTACCTCTAAATCTAAATATCTCAATGTTACAACAAGCTATTGCAGCTTATAATAGCTCAAATTAATTCTCTATATCTATTGCATCTTTTTTGCATGTATGCTTGTTGTGCCCTGGCTCACCACACATCTTACAGCATCGAATACCCCGTACACCAGCATCTGCTTCCTCTCTTTCCTCACATCTCTCTGCCTCAAGCTGAGCCTCAGCATTCTTCTGAGCTACTATCGCCTCTGCTTCTGCCTGCGATAGGATCCCTCCTTTTTGAATCTGCTTCTTCTTATGCTTTTTATGTTCAGAAGCTGCCTGGCAGGCTAGCTCAAGTTTCGTGATCCTGGCAGCCATTAACGCCTGCAAATGCGCCATCAATTCTGCCCCTTTTTTAAACTACCTTACCATCTCAATAATCGATGCTGGTGAGGAGCTCCAGTGTCTTCGAATCTGGTTAAAGATAAGTATTGATTGAGCATCTATCTCAACTGCATTGCTTGGTGTTTTGGGTTATCAGATAGGGCCTGGTAAAGCTGGTGATAGTATATGAGGCTTCACTTCAAATTTTGATAGCATCATCTCTGGACTGTGTAGAACTAAACCAGTTGCTCTGAAGCTTGATATAATATTTTTCTCTAAAAAAGCCTTGTCAAAAACCTCAGAAAAGGCAGTTAGGAAGGCTTTCTTCTCGATATGGTTGATGTAGCAGTTTGCCAAGACATTGACCTCCTTCTTGTATGCTTGCTTTAAAGGAGCAAAACACCCTACATCAAGTGGCTGTAGGATATGGGAGGCATGTGGAGGCATGCAAAGGGTGATAATCTTGTTCTCCTTATACAGTTCCTGGAAAGCAAGTGACTTATGGCTTTCATGGCCATCAAGAATCAGCAGCCTGTGACTGCCTAATGTCCGAGCCTGAGTATGCTCGATAAAGTGCTATAACCAGGCTAAACCAAGCTCATTTGTTGTCTAGCCATTATCACTGACATCTATCCTTCAGCTCTTAGGGTTGTGGTATCAGGCTTGGTCGTGGTGCTTTGCCTTGAAGATTAGAAAGGGCAGAAGTGGCCAGCCCTTGGCGTTGATAGCAGCAATCAATGTTGCCCACTCACGGTCCTCAGATTGAACCTGCAGCGGTTTCAGTCACCTCTCAGATGCTGTTACCACCTTTACTGACCCTTCAACACCCATCTGGAAGCCAGTCTCATCGAAGTTGTAAGTATCTTCATCCAGGATGCCATACTTAGCTTTGGTATTGCATACAAGGTCAAACCAGGGACCAATAATAGCTGGATTGCTGCACTTGACTCTTTAGTGATTGTGAAGTCTGGTTATCTGAGATTTGATCTCAGATTTGTGGTAGAACAAGGTTCCTAGCCCATTTGTCTCCAGCGTTCCCATCACCACATGCAGCCAGCAGCTGATTAGCCATATCACGTATGTCGATGAGTGTAGGGGCAGATCCTTGTGCATCAAGCTTCCTTATATACTGGACTATTGTCTTCTCCTCATGTTTGGTAAGCTTTGATGAGTTAGGATAGATATCGTATCGAGCAGCTGTTCTGGAGCGTCGGCTACTAAGCGTGCTTTGAAGAATGCCATAGAGAGTAGCAGCATGTCACTGGCTTAATGATGCATCGGATTTCATAGCTTCGATGGCAAGGATAATCCTATCCTCACGAGGGAGCGATTCAAGATCTGGTTGTTGAGATATTGAGATGAGTGATTGAGAGAGGTGTAACCTTGGCAGAGTGATCAGCTCGCTTGCCGCTCACGTTAACTGCTTATTAAGCTTACTATTAGGAGCAGTTACTTACTGTTAGGAACGCTGCTATTTTGTTAATACTCGAATTGTATAGATAGCGAAAGGCGTGGGAGGAAGCTATAGAAACTATATAGGCAAGGGTTTTCTGCACAGAGTCTCCCTAAATGTAGGGAAACTCACCTTGTATTATATACAACAGATCTTTTCTATCCATCCAATGCACCTCAGTGGTAAAAAATCTCTTTTGTGAACATATTGGTGAATAAGGTGAACCACGCTTCCCTCAAACTCGCCTCGATACCGAGCGCATTCTTAATGGGAAACCACATTGCGCTTTTCTTTCATACATTCATGGTAGCCCTTCACATTCTTTCCTTTTCTCCTTCATAATGCGCTTCAACCTAGGAACATCATTAACTAACCAACCCCCGTAACTATCAGCACCACCTACCATACCCGTTGTGCACATGCAACAGTCACCAGCTCGGCATCTGCGTGGCCACACGTCTAACGTTTACGCCCAGCTATTGCGTCCATTTCGTGTACCCTGCTTGACATTTCGAGCGCGGGCATAGCGACACAACGCTATTGACGTCGTTGGGGCTAAAGTTGCAAACAGTGTGAGATAACGGAGGCCATCTGCAGAACCAACTTGTTTTGGTAAACCTGATCAGTTTGGATGGATTGGATGTATTGATTGTTGGAAAAGCACAGTAATAGCTCAAACTCAGCATGACGGCGGGGAGCGGAAGAGCAGCTACTTAATGCACACAAGAATTGATTAATGCAGCGGCTAGACAGGGTACTCGCTATGAATTAAACGGACATGATGCATATAAATGTGCCAACCCACCCCCTGTCCATTTCATAAAGATGACACCCTTTGCACTCAAGGATTGCTCAAGGCCAAACATGCGTCTACAGCAAGTCCAACTCTGGAGCGAAGATTAGCTTCGAAAACTCAATGCGTGGAAATCGACGGGACGTACCTGCCCTCCTTCATCCTCACAACATCATCAATGACCTCACGATCTAGCGCAGGAAACATTCCCGCTAAGGTCTCCACAATGACCATGTGCTCCTGTCTCTGGATTCGACGCGCTTCCTCCGCCTCAGCAGACGCCTGACGTGCTGCCGCGTCTTCGGCACTCAGTCTCTCACGATGCCGTTGTTCGTCCGCTGAGCGGCGCATTTGCTCCTTTTCGTTTACTTGGGGTGGCAAAATCCCTGCGTAGTCTGACGGACGCCTTTCATGCCCCGAATTGGCTGGCTGAGGTGACAGACGCGATGTGGAAGCGGAAGTTGGGGTGTCATTGTCGGAAAATATACGACCAATCGTGCTCAATGGCTTCTGTATGGTTCGGAGTAGTCCTGCTACTGCAGCGTTCTCTTCTTCCGGTTCGCTGGCCTCTTCTTTGGTGTTGCGGTAACTGGAAGCGCGAATGGGCCCAGCACGCTCCCCATCCAGCGAGTTACGAGGGGTCACTTCCGGCCGGGATAGTGCCGACTTTTCTGAGAGATGAAGATGCGGAGAGCCCATTCGCCGATGACTACCCCCTGGCGTCTCCGGAGGGCGCAATTGAGGTGCTGGAGCTGGATCAGGAGCAGTGGGTTCCGGATCTGGGTGCCTTTCGGCTATAGCAGAGACAGCCGCCTCAACGTTCCTCTCGAAATCTTCGTCTGATACAGTCAGAGATGTCCGATCGAGACCCTCGATGAACTGTATAGCACCCATGAGCGAAAATATATAATATCCGGCTTCTCCCCCAAGTTTATCTTTATTCCTGAACCGCATGATGTATTGCACGTTCGAAACGAGATGATCCGGATTGGCCTGCAGGACAGTGTAGATGAGAAGTGGAACGAAGGAATCCGCTGACTGATCTGACTTAGTTGATGTCCGGAGGAAACCAAAGATGACCTTGCAGCAGTTGAGTATACAAATCACTTTATCTCGAGGGGCTCGGTAGCTGTTGATCTTCAGTAGCTCCTGTTGTGCTAATTGGAGAAACTTCCTCCCTTTGTCTCCGACTGGCTCAATGTCTAGATGCTCTTCGCGAACCCACTTATATATGCGCACTTTCTGCGCAAGTACTTCATCGCGCTCGACATCCTCTTGGTGAGCTCCTCTCCGTCCCGGCGGCAACTGATCGGCTTTTCGTTTTCCCCGCGTAGGATGGACAGGTTCGGGGGGTGGTATCGCAGGGGAGAATGTTTGATTGTACAGACGGTTCATCACCAACTTCTCCATACCCTCTCGTGCGTTGTCAAACTCAGCATCGGACACGGTGCGCCATACCTCGCATTGTGCCATTTTCTTCGCTATAAATTCCAAGAAGTCGCTTATGATCTTCACCTGCTCGTGCGCCATCCATTGCTTCTTGCCGAACTCTAGCAGAAAGGAGCGCAGAAATTTCGCAACAGGATCAGCAGTCCGATGGCGAAGCTGCTCGAGGAAGCGATGGAAATCGAAAGGTAGGTCTGGCTCGGGGGGTGGTTGGGGCACATGCGGTGTGTAATCTTTGGCGTGCCCGCTCGGAGACATGGACTCCTTCGACTGGTTCGTACCTACGCGGTACAATGACGATGCACGTGGAGGAGGGGAGTGGAGCTGTTGGTCAGAAGGAGCGGTTTCAGTGAGGCCAGGGAGAGGCTTATCGATGGGTTGGAGACTCGATCGTCTAGGTGGGTGCGTAATTGGCGAATCCAGCAGCGGAGAGGCAAGTTCCAAGCGCGGAGACATTATTTCGTCCTCCCCAGGCGCTTCTGCACCAAGCTCAAACTGTTCCATTATACTTTGGATCTCCGACTTGGAGCCATCTGCCACATCCTCACTTCCACCATATCTCGGGTTATAAGCCGCCGCAGCGGTATCCTCAGAAGTCCTTCCGCTTGACCTTCCCTGGGACACGGGCGATATAGTCCGATGTGGTGTGCCATGATCTAAAGATATGTACTTATCGTCTTTAGGTGGTGGCGGCGGCGGTGAGGGTGAGCGGATAGGCGCTTTGCCTGCGGAATTCGATGGCTCCGGAGGAGGAGGCGTGGATGATCGCGCAACTGATTCTGAACCTGTTCTGGACTGTTCTTGGGCGGTTAAAGCTTCTGGACGCTCCTTGTCATTCTGCTCGATGGACGACGTTTTGTCTTGGCTAGAGCTCTCAAATTGCTCCTCAGCGCTAGTTTGCTCGTTACAGTGCTGGGACTGTTCAGTTGCCAGCAGTGGGTCATCATGACTTGTAATCTTCGACTCTCCGATACCGCTGGTTGCGTCCGGCTGCTTCACAATATCATTCCCCGCCTCTGGCTGCACCGTTAAAGCTTCTACCGCCTTCGCTAGTCCATTCTCTTGCCTATCTTCGTGAGGTATATTTTGGGGGTCGTCAGGGTGCGACGGTGCGTTCGGAGGAGACATAGACCGTCGTGCGGTTGGGGAATTAATATCGAGGCCCTATTTTTAAAACGTGAGCGTCCATAGACACGGACAAGCGTATTGAGAGCCTCCCAGAGGTCCTAGAGCTTGTTTGAGCAACGGGGTTCAGATAGTGGGGGAACCTGGGCGAGAGATGTCAATGCCAAGCTTTGCGCCACTCCAGCCACACAACGGCGTCTGTGCGGATATCACGTCTTTCAACACCATCCCCTTCTCGAGCTTCAACTCAGTCTCGCTTCAGCACACTGCCTTTAGGCCATGTGTGGCATCTTCGTCTCACTTAGCCCACACGAGCATGTACTTCCGGATAGCAACACCGATGAGCTGCTGAAGCACCGTGGACCAGACAGTAAAGGGGTTTTTCAAACAAGAGTTAATGGCATACATGCAACCTTTGTCTCGACGGTACTCTCGTTAAGGGGCACGTCTATCACGGAGCAACCTCTGAAGGATCTAGAGTCTGGATCAGTACTATGCTGGAATGGTGAAGCCTGGTCTATCCAGGGCCAAACGATTGAGGGGAACGACTCTCAAACTGTTTTCAGGTCTCTTCTTCAAGCCTCTCTCCGCAGCTCAGCGGAAACGAGAAGCGACTCCGTGAAAGGGATCGTAGAGGTCTTATCGTCTATAAAAGGTCCGTATGCGTTGGTATACTATGATGCCCGCAACGGCTACAGCTACTTTGGACGTGATCCTCTAGGACGACGATCACTTCTTCAAACTAAGGCTAATGGTGCCTTAATTCTCTCAAGTGTCTGCGACTACAGCAAGGAAGTTGCGGAGCCATGGCGGGAGGTAGAAGCGGATGGTTTATACTTGATTGACCTCCAGTCAGAGGACCTGCATGCTGTGCATATCCCTCATTATGCCGCTAGTTGTGGTGACCCTCCACCGCTTTATTTCGTAGGTGATTCGGACTTGTTTCGACAACCCGCTGATTTTTCCAGCCTGTACCATTTCCGCATATCAACCGCACTGCACCATCAGAGAATCCAGCGCCTAGGTTGGAACATATTCGCCTCCTGGAAGTACGTCTTCGAAAGTCTCTTGAGTTCCGTATCAAGCACGTCCGCGAGTCAATGGAACCTTTCGGGAGCTCGGAAACCCATTCTAGAGTTGCCATTCTCTTCTCAGGCGGCCTTGACTGCACCATCTTGGCCCGTCTCAGCCACGACCTTCTTCCTGCTACAGAACCCATTGACCTTCTCAACGTGGCTTTCGAGAACCCCAGGATCCACTCGAAATTGGAAACGGGCGTCTCGCCATATGATCTCTGCCCAGATCGCTTGACCGGCCGAGCATCGTACGCCGAGCTGGTCCAGACGTGCCCCAACCGGATCTGGAGATTTGTTGAAATCAATGTACCCTACCCGGAAACACTGGCACACCGCGAGAAGCTCATAAAGCTCATCCATCCCCACAACACCGAGATGGATTTGTCGATAGCATATGCATTGTACTTTGCTGCATCACGAGCGGGGCTTGCTGTGATTGAGCTGGATTCATCACTCCAACCCTACACGACAACGGCCCATGTGTTACTCTCTGGCTTGGGCGCAGATGAACTCTTTGGAGGCTACCAGAGACACGCCTTAGCCTTCTCCCGGCGCGGCTATCCAGGCCTCATTGATGAACTAGCCCTTGATTTCCATCGCCTAGGGAAACGCAACCTGGGCAGAGACGACCGCGTCATCAGTGACTCTGGAAGAGAAGTCCGGTTTCCGTATCTTGACGAAGATTTCATTGCCCTGGCCCTGGAACTCCCCGTGTGGGCGAAGTGCGACTTTGGCAATGCCCAAGAAGATGGCTCGGAGGATCCAGCGCGATTTTTGGAGCCTGGTAAACGGATTCTGAGGAGAATGGCGTGGGAGCTTGGAATGAAGCGTGTGGCACAGGAGAAGAAGCGGGCTATACAATTCGGTGCTCGAACAGCGAAGGTATGCAATACCGTACCAGAGTGATCGTGATACAGTGCTAACAAGTCGCCTTAGATGGAGACCGGTAGAAGTAAAGGCACACAGCTTCTCTCATAATCGCTTCCTGAGTAAGTTCCGCCTTTTCTGTTGTTTACCCTGCGTCGGCTGTGACGAGAAACCTGGATTGGAGCTTGCTCCATTGGAAACCCCATGACTCTCAGCACACCTCTACCAGGACGGCCGCTTGTGGTTTTCGCAAGATAGCCCGGCATGGCGATGGATATGTGTGGTGTGAAGATCTTGGGGTTGGTGACGTAGAGAAAAAGGCAAGTCTGAGCTATCGGACAACTCGACTTGTAACACATCTCTACACCATCCTCGAGGCTGACTTGGATCTCAAAGGGACGAGGGCGAGTCAGATATCTTGGGCGACCCGCGCCCTCTGTGGCCCCTCGTCGTTCGAACCGTATTGACGAGTGCTCAGCCTGCTCAGCTGCCTTATTGGCGATTGCCTGAAGGCCTAGTGCTGCTTTGACATAGGCCCAAGACCGTGTCGGCTAGGGAGTGGCCTCTCCCCCTTTGGAGCCTTTAACGGAACACGTGGTACGGGCTGCTGAAGACAACTCAATCATCACTGTTTATCTGCACAGGATTCAGCGGTCTAGAATTCGTGACGAACCATTCTGGCCAGGCCTCGCTCCAAGTTGTACATTGTCGGCTTCATTGATGATGGCATGCAGGCCGGCAATCTCTGCGTCCAGCTTCTCTCTCCGAGCCATGAGGCTCTGAATCCGGGCTTGGCCTTGTCTTTTCTGAGCCAGGGTCAGTGTTCGTGGAAGTCCACCGGCAAGATTGGAGACGGGATGATGATGCTGCTGCTGCATCGAATAAAGCACTTGACTATGCTGATTAGCGTCCGAAGTGGTTGAACTCGCCGGCGTAATCGGCGGCTCCTGCTCCTGTATTGTCGGATGCTCAGTCAATAGAGGATGCACGTTGTGCTCAAACTCCTCCTGACCCTCCGCATCCTCTTCCTCCTCGTTCGCTTCGTCATCATCATCATCACTTCCTGTCACAAAACCCCCTTCCATATCCGAATACACATTTCCATCTCGACTGTCAACATGCGCCATCATCCCTTCTTCCACCCACCCATGCTTCCCGCTCATGTGCATCAGCAACCTCTCCCTGCTTACAAATCCCTGACTCCTCTTTTTCCTTCTACACCCTCTCACAGGATAAACAAACCTCTCCCCGCTATGATCGTGACTCTTGAATCCATGGATCTTTTTCCTATGGTCCAGCAAGGCTTTCACATCGGGAAACAGAGGCTCACGGCAACCTCGACAAGTGCAGACCATGAGCCCCTTGTACCTTTCCATTTGCGACCGGACATAGCCAACAGGTGGGGGCGCGACTCCCGGCGGTAGACGCCGCGTTTTACCGCGCATCATCACGTTTGTGACTTCCTTCTGATCCAGATAGAGACCGCCCGCTTGGATGAAGAGGTCCCCGTAATCTCGATTGCGACCGGCGCCGTCCCGCAGGTACGCCAGAATGGACGTGTGATCCCAAAATTCGAACACGGGCTCAAGCAATAGACCCCTCACTCCACTGTTTCTTTTTAACGCATCCACCTCGTCCAGCAAATGGGTGTGGCCTTCAACGCTTGTCCGCTCCAACGTCCGTCGACCATCCTCATACAACGTCATTCTAAACTTTGCCGGACAGGTTCCTGCATTGTGTATGCGACGGGGTACATTTCGCTTTCCAGCGGGAGGCGCCTCTGGATTCCCACTCCCATTCCAACTCTCATTCGCATTCCCGTCGCCGTCGCCCGCTTCCTCCACTTCCACCCCACCATCCATATTCGCATTCACATTCCCCTCACCCTCGCGCCTCTTCCTCCAAAGCCTACGCGCGCCGTACACCCTCACGAACCCATTCTTCACCGACGGATGCCGCGACCCGGGCTTCGCGTGCAGACACCCCACGTTGTCGATGTACGACCAATAGGCGTCCCAGGCCCAGGCGGAGAGCAAGAGGGGAGCATCGAGGGCGAAGAAGGTGTTGCGATGAATCTGGATGTTCGAGGGGATGAGAGAGAGGGGGCATGAGCGGTCGATTCCGGAGGGGTCGGGGGTGGGGATTGTTTGGAAGGGAGGGGGAGAGGTGGTGGAAGGTGCGGTGATTGCGGATGTGGATGGAGGAGGTGCGGGTGTGAGTACCGGTTGGATGGGCGAGGGCGGAGAGAAGGGGAAGGGTGGGAGGTCGAGATCTTGTGCTGCGAAGTATGCGGCACCAGCCGCTGGGGCGGCCATTGTTGGAGAAAGCAGTCGCCTTGTGGACTCCGTCGAGCGAGATGTTGCAAATCCGGTGCGGTCAGTTGTCGGTTTCAGACCGATCCGCGGTGACCGCCAATATCCCATCTATTGTATGCGTTAATCGGCAACTCCTTGGCGCTGGTGTGTCGCTCTTGGTACACCTTTTTTTTCTACGAGCGTTTTGCTGCACCTACCTGCGCGCAACAACTACGCAATAAGATAAGGTAAAACTTATAGAATATTGCCTTCTTATAGAATTAAGCTTATTTTGCAAGTTTTAACCTATCTTATTGTATTGTTGTTGCAGCGCAGGTAGGTATCTTGTATCCTGCCTAAACGTATAATGTTTAAGCTAAATTCTTAGCAACGCAAGCTGCGCAAGAGCTGCAATTTGCACCTACCTACACTGCAACAACTATACAATAGGATAAGGTAAAACTTGCAAAATAAGCTTAATTCTATAAGAAGACAATATTCTGCAAGTTTTACCTTGTCTTATTGTGTAGCTGTTGCAGCGCAGGTAGGTAGAGGAAAACAGAGGGGAGTTTAGACGCGAAGCAACGCGCCAAGGAGTTGCGGATTAACGCATACAATAGATCGATCGGCTTGGCGCACGGCCCGTGGGATTCGCGTGGGATTCGCGTGGGGTCAACGGGTGGGGCAGAATTCTGTATCAGACGATAACGATAGGACTGTGGAAAGAAGAAAATATGCATTCCTCCAACCTCAATTGCCGGGACGACCCTCACCCATACACTCCTCAATACCACTCCTCTACAGTCCCACAAACATGAGCACACCCTACGACTGCGGCCTCGCCGCAATCGACGCGGCGCACGCCCTCGACCCGAACACCATCCCCAATCCCAATCCCTCAGAAACCTCCTCCTCAGACACCCCCTCCTCAGAAACCCCCACAATACCCTACGAACTCCACTACGCTCAAAAATGCACCTCGTACCTTCATAAACTCTGCCCCTCCCCCAGCGAAGCCCTCCGCCTCGCCATCCGCGCCCAGCACTTCCGCCGCTGGGAAGTGCCCCGATCCACATACCCCATGACGCGCGCGGGCTACCACGCCTGGCGCACGTACGTCAAGAAGCGGCAAGCCGAGCTCGTCGAAGCGATATGCCTCGATTCCGGGTACGCTGCGGAGATTGCCGCGCGCGTCGCGGCGCTGATTCGCAAGGAGGGGCTGAGGGAGGGGGATGAGGAGGCGCAGACGTTGGAGGATGTGGCGTGTCTTGTGTTTTTGGAGGATCAGTTGGATAGGTTTGAGAGGGAGTTGGGGGATGAGGAGAAGATGGTGGGGATCTTACAAAAGACTTGGGAAAAGATGTCTAGAAAGGGGAAGGAATTAGCCTTAGAGATAGAGATGAGTGAGCGGGGGAAGAGGTTAGTGAAAAGGGCGCTAGAGGGGGAATGAATGGGCTGGCGATAGGTGAGGAGAGTTCATGAAAGGAATGTGTGTTATGATATATCCAGTGGGACTGGCATTGTTGTATTATGATATGCATACTCTCACCGGCAGCTTGGCTGCAACACCGTCGAACTTCTCTTTAGGTACCGCAGGAACGCGCCACCTGTCTCAATCCACAGGAAAGGGTTCAGGACACCACCAAGTTAAAGCAACAGGAAACCAACCAGAAATTCCTCCATCACCTCATCATCTCATAACTCCATCCGTCGCGGCTTCCCTAAGACCCTAACCCGTTCACACGAAGCCTTTTAAGCACCCCCCTCCCTCTTCGCATACTCCTCCTCAATCCTCTCCTCATACAACCTCTCCGCCTCGAGCTCTGCCTCCGTCTTCGTCTTCGACGCACCGGCCGAACCACCCGTTTGCTGTGTCTGCTGAGTAGCCGTCTGTCCGGTTTGCTGCGTGCTCTGCGTGCCCGTGCCCGCTCCGGCTATGATTCCCGCGCTGGCGGCTGTGTCTTTGTCGGACGAGGAGACTGGGGTAGTCATTGTGGGTTTGGTTATTCTGTTGGAGGGGAAGTGGAGCGAGGTATAAGGTGGACTGATGATTCTGACTTGAGGAGAGTGTAGAGTCAGGTATGAAATCGGTGGATGCAGGTAGTCTACAGACTCTCGGGGTTTGATTACTGGTAGTTTATATACCAGGGTTTGCCACAAGCATGCCTCGGCTGCAGGGTGGTAGTGGGAGGTGGTAGTGCGTCATAGTGGCTGTGCAAACTAGATGTGGCTGGAAACTTCTTTGCGCCACTGTAACCGAGCCCTCGATATCTATGTGCCATTTGTACTGTATCATTCACAACGCTAGACTCAGTGTCAGAGTCGCCTATATCTTGCGGAAGAAAGCGTACAAGAGTAGATTCGTGTAGATCCAAACAGTCCTGCTGCGGGATAAGTCGGTATTTCGAAACCTCCCTGGCAGGTTCCCCAGACCTTCCTCTATCCTTGCCTGACTCTCCAAAGCCCAAAACGCCATCCTTTCCACATAAAACCATAAATCCGGCCCGTGATCATACAGGTATAGGTATCTCAAAATGGGAAACGTCATAAAACCAAACTCCCAAGCAACTGGCGCCACTTTGGGCCGAGCTGACGAAGATTGCGCCCCAATTTTTTCCCCTCACGAAGCGTGTTGGTCAGGTTGTTTCACCTGTGTGAGTATTTTTTTATCGAGGCCTGATGGAACACAAGTGTGCCGACGACGGTCTCCGACCACTCTCCTCGCCCCGACTGTACGCGCATTTCGGAAGGGGTACGGACGCATCAGGGTGGAATCCCGCCCATCAAGCGCCATACTTTCGCCGGTCGGCAGCATGATTGGTAAAACCCATATCCCTTCAATGCGTCGGATACTGCGGCCGGAACAACTGGTTGCTTTGCTGAATCATGGCTTCAAGCTTGCCCGTCTCATTCGCCTCAAACGTCTGCATGAGCTCCATTTGCTGTTCGTGGGTCAAACCCAGGCCCCTGTTCTGCTCCACTCCCCACTGTGGGTACAGGTAGTCGGTCATGGGATAGCCTCTGTCAGCAGCATAGGCCTCGTTCCAGGCAGGGGATGCTATCGCCTCCGAAACGGGTGGCATCGAGAGGGCGTCCTGGGGAGGCATCGAAAAGGTAGGATTCCAGTGCGAGAGCTCGGCAAATGTGGTGGGGAGAGGATTGAACTGTGCGTTGCCAGCAAAACTGAAGCTGGGTATGCGGGCGTCTAGTGAGGTTTTAGGGCTGGGATCCATGTACGGTTGAGGGATAGCTTGTTGAGGTGATGTCTGAACGGATGTAGATCGAGAGGCTGAGGGAGTGTCCTGATTCGGGGCGTCTGTTTGTGATGCTCTAGGGTTGAAGAAGGCTTGATTCTGCTTTGGCAAATATCCGAATGGCGGTTCGGGCGCCGGCGTTTGAACCGACGCTGTAGAGGCCGTAGCAGGGCTGGTCGTTCGGGACCGGTTGATACCATCCATGATGGTGTTTGATGCGACTGACGCGCTGTCTGACGGGGAGCCTGCCGTGATTGGAATGTCGCCATCCTTCTCATAGATCTTCATGCACGCCGCAATGAGGTTCTTATACAGTTCAAGCGCGGACGCAACACCAGGCCATCTCTCCGATGAGAGTCGGATAGACTCAAGCGCCACGCTCAGATGGCCTTCAACCTCCTCTCGGCTATGCAGTCGGCGGATCTCGGAATAAGAAAGGGACCACAATATCGTATTGATGGCCATGAAGATGGATTGTGTGAAGATCCAGGTAAGATCGACGCTCTTGGTTTCGATCTGCCTTTTCGTCATATACACGTTATACTGACAGGCATCGTAGCACTTGATGGCGGCTTCGGCGGAGGGGCGAGGGACCTGCGGCGAAGGACGGAAGAGGAACACAACCATTGTGTTGTATCTGCCAATGAACCAGACCTTGTCCAGGCCTCCATTCTCGATCTCGCTGCTCTCCGGGGAACTATCCCTCCACGAGATCATTTTGGCCTGCATCTCGGCGAACCAGGGGTGTTTGTCGTCCTTTGGCTCAGGCCTCTTCCTTTGGTATAACTTTCTCCGGATTTCCAGCTGGAGCATTCTCATTTTGAAGAAGTGGATGGCAACCCATTTTTTGAGCGACCCTTGAGGGGCATTCAAAACCCCGTCTTTAGTGATATAGGAGTCATCGACCAATTCGAAAAAATTGACATCGATGTGCTCTTGTGGAAAGGCTGATGGTCTCCCCAAGGAATGCGCTAGGCCGAATTCCATAGTAAGCAGGCACCAGAAGAGACGTCGCCGCATATCGACCTCGAGTGGATTTGCTGGCCTTCCTCCAGGCCCCAAAGTAATCGTCTTCTCCTCATGTAAACCCAAAGCCTGGCACAGCCTTACACCCAGTCCGACAACATAGTAGACGGCCGTGCGCGTAGGCGTAAGCAGAGAGTAACCGGCAATCAGGGCAAAGCACTGGAGAGTCTGCAAGTTCATCTTTTTGATGGCATCCTCGAAGAACTTCAGTGCAGCGAGATAGTAACTGTCGGCAAGACCGGCATACTGGGTGTCCATCTTCTGCAGACTGATAGCGATGACCATGCGGATGCAGAAGTTCTTGTAGGCATCCTTGGAACCGTTGTAGATGTCTTCGACTACTTGTAAGAACCTCTTCTCATGGAAAATCGGGTACATTGGATGCATCTTCGAGTAAAATAGCTCAACCAAGAGGTTTGTTAGATCTCTATTCGGCAACTCCTCGGCCGCAACGTCACTAATCAGCGGGTAGACTTTTGATGTCGGCTTCGTGTCCTCCTCATCGAAGGTCGCCTTGATGGACTTGGCCCGCGAATCCGGCACAATTTCCGATATGGATTTGGAGGCGGTAAATTGTTTCGCCAATTGCATGACCAGACGCGTTATGGTTATGCCGCTTGAAGGCCCGAGATATTTAGCCTCGTCCGACTCTTGTGTCCTCACTGCTGCCGCCATGCGCATCATATCTTCGGCATCGGGTTCCCCCTCGTCCCGCTCCAGTTCGGCAAGTTGTCTCTCCAGATCGCGTACCTTGTGCTGTAGATGGACGACATAGTTGCGGGGTATCTTGACGCCTTTAGCTGGATCGTAATATTCGCACACAATCCCACCGCCCGCGCGTTCGCAAGGCCCGCAGCGGGGAAGGCCAGGATCGCAGCGAGTCTTGCGCTATATCCAATACTCAGTCAACGGTTCAAGGAAGGGAGCAGAAGAGTAGCTCACGGTACGGCAGCGACAGCAGGCTGTCAGTGTATGAGCAATGCGGTTTGGCGATGGTTTCTCTTCGGTGGGTTGGGTTGCACTGTTCGGACCGCGCTGCTGGCCATTTATGTCCATCCTGGGCGACCGGGCACACCACTAGCGGTTTCGCGATGTCGCTACTCGTGAAAGGAGAGGACGGTAGCGGATATAAAGATAGCGTGAGCTTCCATATGCACGCTAGAGCCGATGTCAGTCGATGTCGTCGGGATGCGGACAGAGCAGGCGGGCTCCGAGGGGCCACACACGAACAGCGCTGTTGGAGGGCGCCGCTGCTGTGGCACAGCCAAGGGAGAGAGCGAGAAAAAGCGTTGGGGAAGCCTCTGCGGGAGGCGTGATGGAAGTGGTTTGTTGGGCGGTATACAGGACCCCGATTACGGTGTACTGTGGTACATATTTATAAATCCGCCAGAATATTGCCATCCCGACCCCAATGGGATCGTGTTTATCGAAACCAGTGTGGATGACAAAGAGTGATCTACCGCTCTAGCAGCCCTAACTGCCCCACCCGTCCCCTAGCGGTTTAGCGCTAATCGGATTGCTTTCGACGACTTCTCATCGACATTTCCTTCCCACAGCCTGGTGAATGCACTTCGCCAATCTCTCACCGCTGTTCATTCTCGTTATCGAGAACATCGCCTGGATTCCCTACTGCTCGCCTGGGTTCACCAGCCGGTGAGGGGCCCCTCTGAGAAAGTGGCGGTGCAAGGGCATGTGCTGCGCCTCTGACACCCTGTCCGACCCTCAACACCAAGGTAGTGCTCAGAAAACCAATCTCCACTAGTACTGTGCAGAATACGCCGTCATCAGCCTCGAGGCTAATAATCCTCCTTCAAATCGCCATTGCCGTTCAGGGGTCCCTGCCACTGTCTTTTCACCGTTTCTTCGCGTTCCTGGCCTGGTAAGTCGTGTCCCCTGGCCCGTCATCACATAATAAGGCAGTAAGATTACCCCTCCTGTTCTCCATTTTCTTTAAGCTTCGTTGCCCTTCGCTCTTCCGTCTCTCAGGGTTCAGTCCCTGTCATTGTCACCCCTCAACCTTTTCCCTTTCTAGCACTCACGTGTTCGATTACGCTCTACTCTTTTTGGACGCAAGTCAAGGTTTGGATCGCAACTCACACGCCATGTCTGCAGAAGTACCCTCGGATTTATCGAAGAACGACCTTATGGTGCTGGAAACACCTTTGCTCCGGGTGAGCAGGCCGGTGGCTGCATGTTCGAGATGCCGTGCTTCGAAAGTGAAATGCGACGGAAAGCTGCCATCGTGCTCAGCCTGCGAGAAAAATAACCACGAGTGTTCCAACACGAATGATCAGTTTGCAAGGGGAAAGGAGCGCAGTTACGTAACTGTTCTAGAAACCCGTGTGGAGAAACTGGAGAAGAAGATCGCCGAGGCGAGAGCAAGGCGGAAGAGCTCCACCATCCTGATGAACGACTATTCAGAAGCTGCCACTCCGAGGCCCCGTTCAGCCGAAACCGTCAAGCCCGTCAATAAACGTGCTGCTCTCCGCAAAGAAGCAATGAACATGGACGAGCTCGAGTCTGCCTTCGGTCTTTTGTAAGTGGCCTCCTTCAATGCCTCAAGCTCGAATCTGATCCCTGTCCAGGGCAGTCAATGCCACTGCACGAGACTTTTATGGCTTCACCTCTGCCATGACATACGCCCGCCTTATTCTAGCCGCTAGTTCAAAAGAACCGCTGCCTGACGATTTGACCAAAGCTCTCCCACCAAAATTCGCAGCAACACCCTTGGTCCAACATTACCTGACCAACATCTATACCCTGCTTCCTTTTTTCGATGAAGCCGCCTTCTTTCGTTCGGTTGATGCTGTCTATCATCCTGGCACGACCGCTACTGCGTCCGCCATGGACCACTGGAACGTCCGCATGGTTCTTGCGGTGTCTTGTTTGTCCCAATCGGAGCAACGAGGAGATACCCTTTACTTGGACGCCGTGGGACACGTGAACGCCGCACTTCGGTACAAGGAGGAGGTTCTGCATCCGGGGCGGATAGGCAGTATCCAGGCCCTGCTTCTTCTTGTCGAATATGCCATGATGGACCCACACCACTTTGACAGCTGGACCTTGATTGGAGCAGCATCAAGACTGATGGTCGATCTGGGCATTCATCAGGAGCCGTCCCGCAGTCTTGCGATATCGAAAGCCAAGCTCGAACTGAGACGTAGAGTATACTGGTGCGTCTACGCATTGGACAGATCCACATCGCTCGTCCAGACTAGAGCATTCTCTTTTTCGGATGACTCTGCGAACGTTGCACTCCCGTTCAACGGTCCTGCTACCTCACCCAGGAATACATCCCCGCAAACACCCATGTTTCAGCAATCCTTCGGTGCCGCCCTTGATCTATTCAAAATTCGAGAGTTGCAGTCCGAATGGTACATGGAACTCTTTCAATCCGGCCGCGAGCCATGGGCGTATGTAGATGCGTATCCGTACATTTGGAGCACATACGCCAAGATGACGCAGTGGTTCAAAGACTTACCTACCAGCCTATTGCCGTCGCAACGGTCATTTTTCGAACTGGAGCTTCTGTACAGCTACGTCTACATACTCTCAAAAAGCCCACGGATCCCACATATCCATGAATATGCGCAACGACTGATTTTCGAACACTGCATCGCTTATGCCACCTCCCTCCTCGCTCTCATCTCACAGGCCTCCAACACAACGAAACCTCCCATCACTTTCTACGACGCCATGCGCGCCTACATGACCGGTCGGCAATTCGTCGACGTTCTACGCAACCCAGATGCCCTGCTTGACCCTGTACCTGCCCTTCCACCCGCATCATCGATCCGAGGAACAGCCTCCGACGACCCCCTCGCACCGTCCGCCCAGGCCCCACCGCCCCCATTCCCCTCACCGGTACTATCGGTAAATCAGACCATGCCAAAAGATCCCACGACGCGCGCAATCGACGCAATCAACGACTTCACTACTATTCTCTCCAAGTGTGGAAACCGCTTCGGATTCACCCACTGGCGAGATCGATTCCAGCGCGAATCCGCAGCTCTGCTGGCACAGCTTTACAATCGTGCGAGCAACTCGCCAAATACAAATAGCCAGCATATCATGTCTCACACTGGCTTTCAGCAGCCCCAAGCTTGGATACCGTCGGGCGTTCCGAATCCGAACCAACAAGCGTCTTTCCTCCATCAGCACCAGCCTACTACGCCTCCTTCTGTATATCCCGCCCAACCCGGTTCCTTCTCATCTAGTCCCTTCGCACAAGAGGTTTTCGGAGCCCAGACTCAGACCCAGCAGCAGATGGCTCCAGACTGGACCACGCCGCCTCTGCCATCGCAACCGGTGCCAGGGTTACCGTCCCCAAGTGAGGGGAGGATGCGACATGCGCTCCTATATGGGCCTGGGCTGCCTCCGCCGCGGCGGCCGAAGAGCGCGACCAGTGCGCAGAAGTGTCAGGGATCATGACGCACGCTTTAGCGATTGATTTTGTTGGCCTTGTCGGCTTTTCATATTTTACTTGTTCAGCGTCACTCGAAACATTCGATTCATGATATGTTGTATTTGGACTTGGGAATGAGGTTGGATACGATAACATGAACGATATCCTAGGTTTTATTGACTCATTGTTTTGCAGTTAGGTACGGCAAGCCTTTTGGCCCATTCGACCCCGAACATAAGAGTATCCCGTGAAGTGATACCTACGGGGCAGGGCCCCAAAAGTCCAGTGCCGCAAAGGCTTCCAGATTTCTTTTACGGACGTGACTAGATGACATCCAACACCGCATCGCACCGGCGGTCCTCCAATACGATGGATTACTGGGGCCGCAGACTTACCTCTCCTTCTGCCATTCTTGTTTTCCTTTCCGATGAACGCACCCCTCCTGTTTGTGCTCCCTTTGATAGCCTGAAGCAGACACTTCCATTGCCAAGCCAAGGTCTAAGACTTGTGCTGCTGCTTGTTGTTGGAGCCTCCATGTCACTTCAGCACGATGACGTCCTGCTCTCCTTCCTCTGGCTCCTCCTCATCTTCCCCGCACTCCTCACACTGCTCCTCCTCGTTCTCTGACTGGTCCTCGTCGCCATCCACCTCATCGCAATTTTCCTCCACCTCCGTCTCCTCCTCCATCTTCCTCCTCATTCTCGCACTCAACTTATCAATCAAACTAGACTCCCTCATACTCGCCCTCAGCGCCTCAATCCTCTTCACCTTGTCCAACCTCTCTCTCAACTTCTCCCCGGCCGTCATCGTTTCCGTCCTCCCTTTTTCCAAGATGGTCTCGCTCCTAGCGCTCTGCATCCCCATCAGCGCACGGAACTCGGCCTCAATGTCCCTCTCGGATTGCTTCTCACTCACCACGGCCCTCGCATTTCTCCCACTCTCACTCGGCGCCATTCCCGGCTTTCTCCATTCCCGCCTCAAATCTCGCATCTTCTCTTCCACCTCTTTCTTCCCCAATCCCATCCTCCTTTCCACCCTAGCCCTCGCCCGCCAAAATCCCTCTTCAACAATCGCACACACTTCCTCCACGCTCGGTCCCTCGTTACACAGTACACCCGTCTCGCTGCGCCCATCCTCCGACTCTTCCACGTCCATTTGCACTTCCCTAAGCACTTTCCTCACGGCCGCATACACCCACTCACATCCCTTCACCACCACAAGCCTATAGTCGTAGTAATTCCGCGGCGTCTCGAATTCGGGCACGGAGTCCTCCAAGTTGTCGACAATGTCCAGGATATTAATATCAGGTGTTCCTCCCTCGTCATCATCTTCACCGTCTTCCTCCTCAGCAGCGACCGCATGATGGTAGTCCTCTATGATATTTTCCAGCGCATTGCACACGCCCTGAGTGAAGTGTGCGAGCGCATTATGTTGCTGCTTGGGTAGGACTGGGAAGCGAGGTAGAGGGATACGGAACGGTCGTGACGTCTTACTTGTGTGTATTTTGGTAGGCGATGAGCGGCGACTAGTTAGATCGACAAATGCGGTCTCGTCGAGGAACGAATCGTCGCCCGTCGCGGGATGCATGTCTTCACCGGAAAACTCGCTTTGGGATTCCGTCTCGTCACCTTCGTCCGGAATATTGCGAACCTTGGCCTCACGACCACCGTGCAAACACGGACGCAATCCCTCAGCAGCAGAGCCCTGTCGCCGGCGCTTTATCTCCTTTGGCCGCGCTGCCGCACGGCCAGCAATCACTTTGTTTGCTCCCGCCTTTGCTCCCGACCTCGCATTATCCGGGCTGCTGTGTTTGCGCTTCCGTGTGTTTTGATCATCAATAAAGGAAGACTCTGGAACCGATTGCAACTCTGAGCCCCGTTTCAGGCGCTTCCGGCGTTCTTCTTGGAGGGCAAGACCGGTCAGGAGGTCGGGATCTAGTTTGAGTTTGACGATGAGGGAGGGCTTTGGATTGGGTGAGAGCGTGGTATCGGGGTGAGGGGGAGGATTAGGAACGCTGGATGAGGGGAGCTTGAATTTGACGACTAGGGCTTTTGACGGTTTTTCCAGGTTTGTTGATTGTTTGTGGATCTCGGGTTCGGGCTGAAGCGAGAGATGTCTCTCATCTTCACGGCGTGGGCTTCCCGGGTTCAAGATAGCAGCGGACGTTCGCTTTTCGCCCTCTGCATATTGAGAGTGCCCCAAATCATCCCCCGGCTGTTGATCTTCGAACGTCACTAGGCCTTGGGGTTCGCCTACGACTTGGGAATGCTGCGCGTGGTAAGAATGAAGCACCATCATGTTACTGCGAGGTTCAAGTAAAAGTAAACTTACTGGAAGGGAGTGGCGCCGGTCACTGCGAACATGCGAACTTTCCGTCATCTTGACGGTCCGCTTTTTTGTTAGCACCGACCAGAATGCAGCTGTATTTGGTGTTTCCACTGTGGGTGTTTTCCCCGACCGAAGACGCGTTGTTGGTGGTATGGCAGGTGTGAGGTAATCAATCAACGAGTTATCTGCCGTACGGCGCAAGCCTGCTAGTGCCTTGACTTGCGGCTGTCGCGCGTGAACGGGCTGCGCATTCGCGGGAACTGGCGGCTCTGACGCGATTTCCCTCCCCGACCGGAGCCGTGTCGGCGGTGGTGTAGCAGGTGTGAGGTAGTCAATCAGTGATGCGTCGGCCGTGCGGTACCTCCGAGAGTGGGACGAAGATGCTACATTATTCTTATTCTTTTCTGCTCCATTCTGGGTTGTCAGGCCAGTGTTTGTTCCCGTGTCTTCTTCCACGGACTGGACTACCGTAGGCGCGTTCATTGCCTTGTTCGACTCTGTAGGTTTGGCATCGTCGACTGACGGCTTGACTGAGATCGCAATCAGCAACGGTCAATAGTTTACAGATATATGCATGATTGCGGAGATACTCACTGCTTTGAACACACGCGTGCTCTTCACGTCTTAAGGACCCAGCCGCGACCACGGTTTCTCGCGTGCTAAAACCGAATCGTGCAGTTCTATGGATTGTTTCCGTCGCCTTCACGGTATTCCCCGGCAGAAGGGCGAAATCGTAGACTGAGATTGGTGTGACAAATGAGCGTACGTAGGTAGCAGTTGCCAAGGGAGTGCTGGTGGTGTTTTGCCGATCACCCTCTTCATCAGAGCGATCAGTGAGTTGCGACGTATCGATCTTTTCTGCCGCCTCGTAAAATATCTCCGACCGTGACGATCCATTGTGCGAGTCGCTTTCTGAGAAGAATTCCATGGAGCCTATCGTCGGTCCCGGTTGCGCGACGCCCAGTGAGTGAATGTTCTCACCATCTTGCAGCACACGCTCTGTCTCGTCGGGGACTTCGTTCATGGTGCGCCTTCCGCGGAGGGGGCGGCGATTGCAGGTGGATTTGTGTAGTTATGGTAAAGCGAGTCCAGGTGTATACCTCTTGTTGTAGACAACGTGGTTTAAAGAATGGTCAAAAAGGTTGTGGGTAGGGAGATGTGAGGCGGTGAAGTTTCTCGCATTGGTGGGAGGGGAGTAGCTATAGCCTCCCAGGGCGGACTCGCTTGCACGTGAGCATAACTTTTTCACACCGAACTTGTTGCTCTAAGAACGAGGTGCTAATGTCTCTGAGCCATGTACTCGTCTTATAGTTGGCGATTTTGATTTGGGATATATGTCGGCGACCTTTCTGGCGATGACGACGAAGATGACTTCTACGATGACTACCACCCACTACGGACAACCCAGGAAAGGGAGTACTGCACAGAATTTTGAGACCGTCAGAACATTGAAAAGTGTTATGCGAGTTTCATATTACTAGCGATACCAATCTAAATGCAGCGTCAGCCGTTACTTCTCAAGTCCTCGCACAAGTGCAGCAATTCTATGGATCTTGCAATGAGCTTTGAAGCGCCTTTATCTACATGTATTAAGTTTCTAAAGCAAAGTTCTACTTCTTGCATTAATTGAATGTAGCTGATAGGCTTGTGCTAGGAAGCTAACCTCACCTACAGAAGAACTGCGAGGAGATGTTCAGTTGGACGGGCACAGCCGCTGTACATCTACAGTGGTGGGCAGGAGATGCGCAATATTCATTAGAAACCCCATGCTGTAACAGTCTCAACCCTACCAAAGGAACAGTGCCCACTACTGCCGCCCCGTTCCAGCGTTCATCCACCACCCATGTGCATCTCTCATGGGAGTCTAGTTAGTAGCCCCTGCCGATTAGATTCCAGCAGCCCAGCAGCTCCTGCCTGCTGCAACCCACCAGCCCTCGCTCCTGTCAGGCTGCCCTCTGGAGCAGTTACAATCCGTAGAGAGGGGCAACAGGCGCTAAAAATGTGAGTATTTAACCAGCCCAGGTCCCCCGAAGTCCCCTTCCAAGTTCCACTCGACCACGCCGAAGCCTCAGAAGAGAGGAGCCACTGGGATTGGAAAGTCCGGAATATACCCTGGCTCAACCACCATCACGCTGACTGAAGCGGTCTCCATCACCAGCAAGCAGACTGAAGCAGTCCCAACCACCATCAAGCAGAAAAGAAGCATCGTAAGTCTCCGCCCCGCTAACCTGTCCAAGCTTTGCCCTCCTTGCCCGTCGTCCCAAGCTTTGTCCTCCTATCCCTTTCCTATCCCTTCCCCATCCAACTCCATCCCTTGCCTATCCCGCCTGTCGGCTGTAGGTTAGTGCTAACGTTATGTAGAAAATGAATCTCAACTTCCACAACTGCTCTATCACGTTCGTGCAAGGCCGTGGAGGTGGCCGGGGGGGCCGGGGCGGGCGGGGCGGCCATGTACGTCAAGCTTTGCCCTCCTTGCCCGCCGTCCCAAGCTTTGTCGTCCGTGGCTGTCTGAAATTGTGCTAACGTTATGTAGGACATTAATTATCGCTTCCACAATTGCACCTTCACGACAACCCAGGGGGGCGGCGGCGGGCAGGGCGGCCCAAATGTAACAGTTCAACGCCCAGAAACTGAGCCTTGACTAATGCCACAGCAGCGTCGACAGCGCGGAAATGCGCAATTCCGCCACCACCCCTATCGGTAGGTTCTCAACCTGCATCGTTTCTATGCCTAACACCTTGCTTGTCCTTCACTGTGTGTTGTCTACGATGCTGGCGTTAAGAAGGGGCCCGCCCGCCGCCGTCGCCAACGCTCCCGCCACCTCCACCACCACCACCAACCTCGCCCTTCGCCCCCGCCAGCGGCAGCAGCAGCAGCAGCAGCAGCAACAGAAGGAGGAGGAGAAGGAGAAGGAGAAGAAGGAGGAGAAGGAGAAGAAGGAGGAGAAGGAGAAGAAGGAGGAGAAGGAGGAGAAGGAGAAGAAGGAGGAGAAGGAGGAGAAGGAGGAGAAGGAGGGGGGCCAGCAGCAGCAACAACAGCAGTAGATTCTTATATTGCATGATTAATCAATCATCTTTCTAACTCCGTCCTTCTTTGCACCGTGAAGAATGCATTCTCCTAAGTCCCCTCCCCACATTATTTGGATTCCCGCGCTGCGCTTCGTAAATCTTGACACACTCGGGTTAGAGCGGCTGCGGCGCGGAGGAAGCACTCGCCCGTGAAGGTTGCCGTAAGGCCTTCGAAGAATCTTTGGTAGGCGGGGGAAATGCGGTCGTAGAACACCCAGCTGCACTTCCTTTGTAGGTGGAATTACCTACCCAGCGCAAGTCAATTAGCTACACCCTACAAATGCGACAGGTAGAATTTCCTTGAAAACTTACTATGCGCAGATAGAGGCGTGCAAGAGACCTAATTGCAAGACCTGCTTTATTGCTGTGCCGGCCAGCTGTTTGATTAGACCTAGAAATCAGCAGTACAGAGGAAGTGCATGGGGGTGTTTAGTCAGATGTGAAAAGAAGCAGTACAACATCATGTCCAGTGTAATAGGGCGTGAAAATGACGTGACGGTATTCCTGGATTATCCCCGCTATGGAGAGGCGGCAATGACAAGATGCTCTCCGATGTCCGCGAAGCCCGGCATTGATAATTCCATCGTAGTCGGCCGATCGCATTATTCTACCCCTCCAATCTTCTGCTTGTCTCCGGAGGAAAGCGTGAGAGGCAGAGCACAATGAAGCCGACGAGAGCAACCGCGGAATTGTATCCAGAAACAGCCCAAGGCTTATTGACTTCCGGCGAGCGCAGCAACGCCAGTCTAAATACAGCTGTAGTAGATAGCCCTGCGATGTTCTCTCCAAGGACGGAGAGAGAAAGATTACTAATCAATTGCCTAGGAGAATTTGGGTTAGCGCAGTTTGTCTTGGCATCAACATCACTTCATCGTTCACATTCCGATTGAGCAGCAGAACTCAGAACTGCAGTCCGTGTGCGGCTTGGAAGAGATATTATATGTATATTGTTTGACCGCTACTGTACTCGCCTTGGACGCACTCTGAATCCCGACTCACAGAAGAGTTAGCCAAAGGAGCAGACAAAACTTTCCTCCGTTACGGATCCATCCCACTGTTTTCCTACCGGGCTAGCAGCACCGAATAGGGACTCTCACGGCTTAAAGTCAAGGTCACACAGGCACAGGCAAGTAGATGTGTCATTTGTCTTCCTTCATTCCTTCGCGATCCCATCCCAGCCCAGTCTTGTCATAGAGCCGTCCTCTACCCGGAGTCTTTTCCATACCGATTCCTCCATTTAGTCCCCTGATATCCTTGTCTTGTACCATCCAAGATCCGCCCCATCGAATCGCTCTTCACATGTCATCGATGCACTGGTAGGACTGATACTCATAGCGACAACCAGAGTCTGGCAGGGTCCTGCGCACGTAGCAGGAATCACTGCCCCTGCAATTGTCTTGGGCAAAGAACCAGCAGTGCCAGGCCGAAGGGTTGGACGAGGGCAAGATGAATGACTTGGCATGGCGAGCGACGCTGACATGAAATCATTAGCCTCCACGAATCCAGGGCCGGAATAAGTGAAAGAAGTCCCAACTTACCGTCCACCTTGGTTCCCGGATGTGATCCTCCAGCAATTGCCTTGTCCCGCATACACTGGCAAATACTCGCATGGCTCCCGATGGCCCACGTCGCAAGCAATGACCTATGAATGTTTAGCTCGTTGGAAAGTCCAAGATTGAGGAAGTCACTCACATGGTGGTCGTTGGGTCCGCGAGCAGCAAGATCGACCTCGGTGACGGTGACGTTGGTTGGAGCAGCGAGGCTTGTGTCGGCCAAGGCGACGAGACCGATGATGAACTTGAGCAGTTTCATGTTGATGGATTGAGGGTTGTGCGTACTCGGATTTGGGTTGATAAGGTTGTTGGAGTTGATTGTTGAAGAGAGTAGGAGGAGAGGAAGTTGAGCGGGTACCGGTAAGGGCTTTTTGTATCTTGAGTGGCGGTGTAGTGAAAGGACGCAGCAGGCCCGCGCGGGGAAAGTGTCGGCCCGGACTCCCTTTTTAATGACCTCAACTTCAGACTCACGCTGCCATACTTTCACACAGCAGCAGCCGACCGGTTTCCGACCTTCAATTACACTTTAACCCGCACATCGCCTGGTTTTGCAAGTATGAGCGAAACACAACCACAACCTCACAACCGCAACTGCTGCGCGTGGCTCGAGGACCTTCACATCGAGTACCACGGCTGTGATCCCTCCATCTGCGTTCTACACGCCGCACCCTACCCTGTCGTATCTGATCCGCCGGAAATACAAAGCATTGACGGCACCCTTGAGGACCAGGAAACAATCAACAGGATATTTGGGCCCGAGTGGCGCTTCTTTTCATCCCAACACTGGATATCACTGATATCCGAACTCCCTCAGAGCCGACCCAAGCCTCAGAAGGCCCGACGGTCATTTCATCTAAGGGCGATGGCAGGGAACGCTAGAGAACCCAGCAGATCCCCCCAAAAGCGACACCGCCAAACCTCCAGCACGGTTTCGGGGTCTCCTCCGAAGAGGTTGGCCGTGAGACACAGTGCACCAAAAGCGCACGAAAAGACAATAGCCACACAGACGAGTCCATAAGGTTCAAACTCTGCTAGTGACAAAGGGATGGATACCTCGCTAAGCAGCCATCTCCAAGATGTCCAACTGAACAATCACACGGCGACGTCCAAAACTGTCCCTCATGCCGATCCGGAACGGACTCTCCGATCACTAGACGATGTCAACGCGTCTACAACTCTCATGTCTGTTCCAGATGATTTCCATCTGCCACCTCCGCTTGTTTCCCCGAAGCGACGTCCAGTCAGGGGAGGGAAGACGCCGATTCAACCAGGTCGACCCACGTTGAAGACTTTGATGACCTGGAACGAATGACACCTGCTGTCTGTTTTAAAGCTGGCGTGTTCTCGTACACGGACTTTCCCAATGCTTTCAGTATAAGTGAAGAGTCCCCTTTCAGTGATCACCTTCGGAGATGCAGCATGTTGAGGACCAGAAACGCACCAAAGCACTAACACACACGGGTTTATGGCAATTTTCTGACCTAGTTCCTCCTCTTTCCCCACACGTATAGCGACATCCTGTCACGGCCAATCTTATATCCACGAACCTTATAACCGCCCATGATCCAAGTTGGACGCCATAGTGTTCCCTCCGGATACGTCACCACCATCTTGCTGCTTCGATAGCCTCGTTATCTTTGCTTCTCCTGAGGTAGTCTGATGATTTCGCACATGGTCTTCTCGACGGTTTGGATGGTCCAAACGGTAGACTGTCATCATGTCCCCTCTTTTCCGACGGCGAAAGGTTCTGCGTATGCCATATTGAATGTTGCGATAATGTAGACCTGTAGATACGCCGCCTTTCTGGGGTAGCAGACTTGCATGCGTAATGTAAAGTAGAGCATTGACGGTGAGGCGGAGCACTGGTGAAGGATGTTGCTTCTTGTTACCTGCAAGGGGTTGACGTAGATGTAGAAAAGAGCAGTACAGAGGAAGTGCAGGGGTGTGTTCAATCGGATGTAAACAGAGGCAGTAGTGCTCCAAACCAAAAAAGGGGTATTATCCACTGTACTCCTCTTCCAATCCCAATCCATTTATATCAATCCAACATTTTCTGCTTGACAGCGTCGTATCGTCTTGTCCACCACCATGTATTCTTATTCAGCACGCCGTCCGGCTCCTCTTCGTTCACCCACACGACCCGAATGAACGATTCCCAGTCGACTGTATCGACCCATCCCTTGGTCATGATGAGCTCTCCGGGTTTCAATTCGATCTTCTCCCTGATAGGGCTGGGTATCCAGTGGAGACCTTCCTTCCGGAGAAGCCACTGTACGGTAAGTCCCTGTTTCTCATCAACAGAGAGGATCTTCCCCACCCAAGGCTCCTTTGCACCATCAGTGTCGCCTAAGATCATCGCATAGGCGCCCTTCACTGGGTATATGTCAAAGCAAGGATCTCTGGAGTGATAACGTCAGCTATTGCCTCTCTAATGTGCAAGACCGATATCACTGCTGGACTTACTTTCCGTTTTCGCGGTACTGGGCCGTTATCTCGTCGTTTTCTCCAATATATCTCATCGCTCTCAACACCATTTCTCTCTTCCTCTTTCCTTCCATATACCGATACTCCGCATTGGCATCCTTATGATGCCTCTCGTGGGCATAGTACACCCCTTCCTTAGAGCACCGCAACGATATCCCTATACCACTCCATCAGCATTTACCCAGCGTGAACCCAGCCTTTAAATCACATACGCACCGTCAGCAATCTCAAAGCAGTCGAAATCCGGGTCCTCAGGATTTGGTTCAATCTCCCCCGCCATCACCCCAATCAACCTCCCTTTCTCAATATCCTCCTTCGCAAAAAGCCCTAACCCCGCGCTCGGAATCTCCGACTCCTTGACCTCCGTCTTGGGCAACTCGTTCTCGTCGTCACATATCCTCCCCTCGGTGGAGAAACAGCCACATCCCTCACGGTACTGATAGTGCATCTGGTAGCACGGACACTTCTTCCTCTCCCCTCCTACCGCACATCCATCCGTACATTCGCACACTGGAAATTGATGTGCGCATGTCGGCCCACAAACACACGATTGGCGGCAAGGCGCTTGATCGCGCAAACAGCTGCAGGTAGCGGGTTCGCAAGCACCCGCGCAGTCGCAACCGACCCAACTCCTTTGCGAGAGCGGGCGCCCCACGTGTCGGTAGCGCTGTGTTAATTGCCAGAGGCGTTTTTGGGTATTGGACGTTGGGCGCTTCAAGGGGGCGTGGCGATGGGTTTTGGAGCTGGCGCTGGTGCTGGTGCTGGAGCGGGAAGCCCTCTTTTTAGTTCTTGGCATTATTGCTTCATGGTGTTGGGGGCAATGGTCGTGGGACTAGTAGTCCAGGTTGTGGTGATGGGGATCTATGGATGGTAAGATTCTCGGTTAGCGTTGTTGTTCGTTACTATGGAAACCTTTTGGTGTTCCCTCATCTACGGAATGCCACAGACTGAGGATAGACTATTTGTTCTGCCAGTTATCGACTCAATGGCCTTGAAAGCAGTCGAAGATTAACAATGCCATCGCCTGCTCAAGCTTTCTCTTTTGTGGCCCGCCAAGATTTCTGCCCGAAACAAAGAGATGATGCACTGACTCTTTGATGAAGTTATGTTTTCAGTAACCATGTCTGATGCTATCCGGCGTAAGATAGCAACAGTCGGCGTATTACACGGGCTTTTTCTATCTTTCTCATTCTTCCTATGTGTTTCTGTATCACGTGATCACACACCATATCCTAGCACTGACGGACGTAATACTCCCACCCCGTCGCACGAAGAGGAATTTAAGTAAGCATAAGTCAATACAAAGCATACAGTGACAATTGTGGGCACAAAAAAAATAAAAAAGAAACTCGCGGTCGAGAAGAGAAACTCTGATCCTTAAGGCGGGCTCAAAGGAACACATCACCAGATCAGAATTTTTACTTTTTGGGACAGGCGGGATTCGAACACCATCACCTCATGGTGTGATGTGGAGTCGCTGGCTAGACGACGACGCCATGGGCGGGATAATGTTCTGGTTGGTGATAGAACTTCTATAATTATAATTTATATAGTACATTATTCAATAGTTCATGATCAAAAGCGGAATGCATGATAACCCAGAGCAAATCTCGAGGCGCTTTTTCCAGTTAGGCAACCGTAGTCGCATCTGGTCCGTAACAGTGAGACAGCGGTGGCCGTTCACTTCATCGGCCCACTTAGCTGCCCGGTGAACGGTGAAGCGTAATCGTTTTCCTCTTATCTCCCGTTAACTAATGTGAGTGAAAGGGCTATCCTACGCTCATGGGTTTAAACTTAAAACTCGTACACTGCCCATGGGCTTTACAGTATCACTCCACCGAACACCATCACCCGAAGCACTATGTCTAACGAAATCAAGTCTCACTCCATTGCGCAAGTCGCCAAACACATCAAGAAAGCGTCTGCAAGGGCGTACGAGATTCTCGCTTCTTATTCGCTCGAACTAGCCAAAGAAGTCGACCTTGGTCCACTATATCATGGGCAATCAATTCGGTTTGGGGAGTCTGTGGAAGGCAAATCCCTCACTACAACCTGGATTTCAATCACGTCCTCTAATAATATCGAGCTTGTCGATGGCTCTACTCATGGAAGATGGAATCTCTCCCGAAAGGAATTACACAAGATGAAGCTATTCTTTCCGTTTGTTGATTTGCGACGCAGGTTAAGCAGGAGTTTATGGTTGTCGTCTTCCCTTAGCCTAGCGGCATATGTCTTCATGGAAGAGGGCATCTCCTCCAGATTCGTCGAGATGGACCTCATGTCCCTGAATGCCCTTAGGGAGGCTTATGAGGCCATTAGCCGGATCCCTATGAGACCTACCCAAGCCGAACGGGTGAACTTCAAGCTCGCAGAAGAAGCGGCAAATTCTGCTGTGGAAGAAGATAGACACAGCACGGACGACGACGACGACGACGACGACATGGATTTGGACAGAGAGATAACTCGTCTTCTCTCCGAAGAAGGGACCAGTGAAGCGGAAGTTGAGGATGGGCATCAAGAAGAGGACGAAGGAAACTCGCTGAATGACGATGAGGGTGATAGCGATGACGATCTGTCCGAAATTGTTAGTACAATGCCCTCCTTTGAATATTTGCGCTTGATACTGACGATGTTACGCCACAGGAGATAAGGGAGCGGTATGAGGCCTGCAAATTTATGCTGAACCGGACATTCACGGCACTGAAAGAACGCGACCCTGAGGCGGCCCTTGACCTGGTACAATTCAGTCAAGATGCATTTGAACGCAATGTTTTCGAGGATCCCTGATTGTCTCGTTTCCCATGTGGCCATATATGGTTTGCGCCCGGAAGAATATCTTCGGTCCGGTAGGTATCAACAATCTTCATAGTGGAGGAGTAATGCAAACAATCTGAAGAAAGGGCACGAAAGGGGGATTCATAGATCAGCTTCAAAATTCCAAAGATCAAAGATAATATTGATCCTTTTTTTCGCTTTTCACGAATCCACTGTCACGTCACTCTGGGCGCTTTGCATGAATTCGTGCTGATAAACCAGACGGCTTACCCGGATATCGGCATGTCACGCACGGAAGTTCTTCGACACATGTGCTGGCCGATCCCTTGACTGGGCTTCGGCTTCAGGGTCTATCCAATGTGGACCGAGGGGTTGCATCCTCGATACATGACGAAGCTGGCCCCAATGGCTCAGCAAATGCGCCGGCGGGAGTAGCAGGGTCGGCGGCCAGATCCTCAAGAGGAGCGTCAACGGCCTCAGCCTCTGCGGCTTCGGCTGAAACGGGAGTGCTACCCAAGGGTCCATCCAATGTAGCCCTGGATTCTGGAGCATCTGCAGGTAGAGAAGGAGTGCCCGCAACCGAGGTCGTACAACTCCGCATCTTGCGTCATTGGTGATCCCTACATCTCTGAGCCTAGACCATTTCGTTTAATCGAGAGGTGATAACAAGAACCATCAAGAAACAGGATAGGGTTCACCCCTCGCCCAACGCAGCCAATTCCTCTTGCACCTCTGCCGATTTCCCGACTACCTCAGTGCCAATCACCCGCATGCCATCCGTCACTGTCGTAGTCAGCTACCCCTCCAACCACCCCGAAACAGGGGAGCCGCTCAAGTTCGATATGTCTTATTACATTACGACCCATTTGCCAATGATCGAGAAGGCCTGGGCTCCCTACGGACTTCAATCGTGGCACGTCAACGAGTTCCAGAATCCATGTCCGTTGTCCGGTCAAACGCCGCCATACCTGGTGCAGACGACGTGCTATTTCGATACGCTGGAGAACTTCAAGCTGGCGCTGCAGAATGGAAGCGAGGAGGCAAAGGCGGATGTGGAGAAGTTTTCGAATGTGTTTCCGGCGATGTGGGTGGGGGAGCAGGTCAAAACAGGGACGCTGAAGATGTAAGGACCCTCGGGGAGTGAGGGAGCTCCCCGTCCCCTGTTCTCATGCTAGAGCAGACTGCTCTGGTAATGCTGGAGATTGCATGGCTCGCATACTGGATACAAAGATGGCTTAGCGGTCGATGCACATGGAGAGTTGTACTTGCGTTGTTCCCTGAAAGCTTATAACGCTTATTGGCGAATACCTCGGGCCAATATTATGGTAGCGCGAGTGGGGCCCTCCATCAATTTGGACGACACCCCTTCAAATACAACGGTACAGTGCAGACATCGAATCGATTTCCACCGATATTCTGAAGATTTCATACACAGTTGATGCTCTTGTCCGCATGTGCCTATTGCTTTGCGCAAATTTAAACTCGTCCTCCCGTCTCTCCCCGACTTCGGAGCCGTCTCCACCTTCACAATGCCCCACACGACCTCGAAAGTCGTAGTAACACGCAATCTGATCGATGAAGCACAACAACTACTAGAAGCTGATAACTCATTGGAGATTGTCCAATGGAAGAGCGATCAAGTATGGCATCTCCTGAAGGACATACACCCTCAGGTACTGATGTTGAGTAGCCATGCGATCGATCTTGGTTGCTGGAGAATGTGAAAGGGGCATCTGGCATCCTGCTTATGCTATCAGACAAGTGCGACGATGAGCTATTGCAAGCAGCGGGGGAACAACTGAAAGTTGTTGCATCTTTCTCGGTTGGGACCGACCATGTGGATCGCGAGGCTCTGAAGAAGCGCAACATCCGCCTCGGATACACACCGACATGTCTGACTGATGCTGTTGCGGATCTGTCGGTCATGCTTATCTTGATGGCGCAAAGAAGAGGTGGAGAAGCGATGGGGAAGGTGGCGATGGGAGAGTGGAGTTCAATGCCATGGCATCCACTGCTCATGGTGGGACCGCAAATACGCGGAGCAACTGTCGGATTCCTGGGGTTTGGGAGAATAGCCCAGGCAACGTTGAAGCGTCTCATACCCTTTGGTATCAGCCGTGCGCTCTACTTGACATCCAGAGCCGGCCAACCTGCGAAGGACGATCACTACGGTCTACTGAAAGAACCCTCGGTCCCAACCGAACCGGCAAAGAGCTGGGAGGAACTGGCTAGCGAGAGCGACGTCGTTATCGTAGGCTGCTCGCTGTCTCCAAGCACCAAGCATCTAGTCAATGCGGACTTCTTCGCAAAAATGAAGAAGCTTGCGGTTCTCGTTAATATCGCACGCGGGCCGGTTGTTGATACCAATGCCTTAGTGGAGGCACTCGAGAAGGAGGAAATCTTTGGAGCAGGGTTGGATGTGATCGAGAACGAGCCGAACATTCCGGCCGATCATCCAATATTGAAGCAGCCTCGATGCGTTTTGCTGCCACATATTGGGTCCGCGACGATTGACACAAGAGTGGACATGGCGACGGAGTCGGCGAGGAACTTGTTGGCGGGTCTCAGAGGGGAAGCCATGGTGAATGAGGTTGAGTTGTAGATCCTCTGTCATATTGAATGTAAGCAATAAAGCATGCAAACACCAACGTTGAGAAGGTGCTTCGTTCGCGCAATTACTATGGCCAAATTCGCCATTCAGAATAGGACCGGGCAGCCAGGACGCTTCAAGCAACTACAATATTAGAGCTACGTACAATGCAGCAGGTTAAGAATAGTATACTTTTAACCCTTTACGTATTAACGAGAAGGTAAAATTTGGTTCTCCACTGATAGCAACATTGCTCTGTCAATGCGTGCATGCGAAAAGAACCAACGCGGCGTCTAAATGTTCCACATGGCGAACGCTTCTCATATTAGAGAGTCTAGAAAGGCATTTCCCCCGTTCCAAACAGAGAACGCTTTGCGCCAAAGAATGGCATTAACCAGGCTGACTTCAAACCTCAGCTGAACGCGTCGCCGGACTTGGTAATCACGCGAAAATGGGACTGACACGAAATCCTGTGCTAACGCGCCAACGCGTCTTAACTCCGCTCTGCTTACGTCTTGGCGTGAATACAAAAGAGGAGACAGTCATGCTATGTCCCCAGATGTCAATCTGAATTCCTCTGCAACTCGGATTCCACGTTCCAAAAGCTTCCCATTCTGCAGTCAGTCACCGTTTGTGGGGACAAGACCTGAAAAACATAAACCCCCAAAATGCCTCTCTCCCAGCACCGCGCCATCCCCATCGCTGCAAGCCTTTTCGGCACCATTTTTGCCGCCTTCGGATTCAACTATATCTTCAACCCCCAACAAGCCTTTGTCTCCTCATTCGGATTCCCCTATCCCACTGCTCCAGCAGAACAAAAGATCCTCGACAGCTTCTGCGTTCTATACGGTGCCAAGGACTTGTTTATGGGCACGGCGATCTTCGCGGCGGCATGGCTTGGTACAAGGAAGAGCCTCGGCGTAATCTTGCTTGCGGCGGGTGCGAGCGCGGGTATTGATGGATGGGTGGTTAATGCGACTGTTGGGCAGGGAGAGTGGAACCACTGGGGGTATGGCAGTGTGATATCGGTGCTCGGAGGCGTGAGTTTGGGCCTCTTGGGATGAGGCAATCGCGGTGTCTGCTGGGTTGTGAAAGAAGTATCCGACTTGAAGGGCCTACACGGTTTATGGATCCGTGAATGCTGTCATGTGCTATGGAACTAGCATGCTTCTTGCGCTACTGCTTGGTTCTTCAGGATATGGGGATCTTTACCACACAGTACTCTGTAGCTTGCACGGCACTTCTGCAGTTCATCTCTACTCACAGCAAAAGACTACTTGAGAGTTCTTAAATGTAAGGTGGCCTCACCATTTGTTTTGCACCGTCTTGCTTCGAGATTTTCCTCAAGCGTTGATATGCTCAGGGGAGACGCTGCGCCTCAACAGCTTCCATATGTGGAGAATCCTATAGGTAACTGGTTTCAATTAAATTCCATGGAGTCTGCGTTCCCCACATCACTTGATGTTATCTCTCTTTTACCCTTGCCCTCAGCGTTCAGGTCCAGAGTTTCGACACCCTGCTCCACTTCCATCTAGGCTACCCGACGCTTCTCATACATCTGCGACCCCTAGCTGCTCAGTCAAACGTGGAAGCTCGCAGGATATAAGCTCTCATAGTTGTGTGACATCATTAATAGTAGCCAACGTGGATCTCGATTGCACTAGGCAGATATCACAGTTTGAAACGCTTACCGGTACTTCCACGACGAGTGACTCCGCAAGGATATCAATCTACCCCCAAAACTTACCCTCCGGAATGTATATTTGTACTACTTTCCTGTTCGGGTAGGCTGTCGGCGATGTTGCTACGGAACCCTGGGAAGCGAGGAATGCAATGGCGATAACCCAAGAACAACCGGTTCGGAGCCCAACAGTAACCATCCATGAGAGATTCACGATGCACTCATTAACGTATATCTCAGTTGCCCCCAAACTGGTTCAGCACCCATGTGCCTTACCGTCTGGTCGTCGGAAGCCCGAGCCTGAGTGGGACAGAGTAATCTCACAAGCCGTGACGGTAACTCTTCTGTTGATACTCGCAATTGGCGTTCCCCTCGCTGCTATTCTTCCACCGAAATACGTTCGGCAGTTACCAATCAACATAATTGTTCCATTATATTTCCATCCAGACCCTGGAGCATGGGAGACATTGTTCACTTCGTAAGCGAACCTTGCGCGCCAGGATTGATCGAAGCTGACTGTTCCATCAGTGTCGTCCGTCACCCTGACAAGGCCTTTACCTTGATAGTAAACCCCTCTTGTGGGTCGGGCGCACCTCCACTGCCAAGTACCCTGTACATCGAGGCCATAACACGTCTAAACGCGTTTCCGAATGTCAAGATCGTCGGATATATCAACACTGAGCCGGCCACCGACCGAACGTCTCCATCACAGAAGAGATCCAAACCTATGCAAGGTGGTCCAAGAAATGCGGACTCGGCATCGATGGAGTATTCTTTGATAAAACACCGCTCCACAATCCATCCGAACATATTCAGTACATGAACAACATCACTGCGACGGTCAAGCACTCTGATGGGTTTTCAGCACCAAGAGTTGTTATTCAGAACCCTGGACAGGTGCCTGCTCCCGAGATGATCAGCTCGTATGTCGATGTGACGATCGTTTTTGAAGGTCGATATGAACGCGTGCCGGATCGAGACGCTATGAAGGAGCAACTAGTTGATCTACCTGGAAGCAGAGATAACTACGGTGTTTTGATACACTCGCTTCCAAAGTATATCAGTAACGTGAAATTGAGGAGGCTCATCAACGACCTCAAGAAGGACTTGCGATTTATCTATACTACTGATTTGGAGGAGGATGTCTATGAGGGTTTTGGGGGGGGGGTTCATTTGAACGATTTCTAAACATGGTTTGGTAATATAGCATCTCCACGATTTTAATTTTGAGGCTATTGTCCATTCATGGATGCTAAATCGCTAACTGAATCTGTTTCATGTCCAAGGAAATACGGCCACCTGGCCAGAGTGCGATTAGTCAGCAATAAATATATTATTTTGGAAATAGGTTCATTATATAGCTTCCATCCGTGCCTTTCTGTGGTGTACAATGGAACAGCACTCTCAGCAATCAGAGATCCTTCTCCCACTGTACATCTTCCCTGACCAAGGGAAATGGGACCCGCTCTATGCAGCGTAAGTTATTCCTGATGTACCCCCAACGTGCGGTAACGTTTTCATTATTCTGAGTATGAAACATTAACCATGAACCGGCAGAATCGAAGCCCATTCCTCTCTTCCCTTCACCATAATCATCAACCCCAACAGCGGTCCTGGCTCACCCCCATGGTGGCCTAACGCCGACTACGTCCGTGAGCTTACCCGCTTGGTTACCTACCCCAACGTGCGTCTGCTAGGTTATGTAGCCACTGGGTATTGCAAACGATCCATCAACGACGTTTTCGCCGATGTGGACGCTTATGCGAACTGGGAAAGCACGATAGGAGTGCGGCTTGCTGGCGTATTTTTCGATGAGACTCCAAACTTGTGGTCGGAGGAGGTAGGGGAGTATTTAAGCAAGATCACGGAAAGGGTAAAGAAGTCTCAGGGGTTTGGAGAGGCAAGGATGGTAAGTGTTCTGCAGTGAGTGTAGATGTTCTCAAGCTGACTAGGGTATTCGGAAAATCAGGTCATACATAATCCAGGCACGTCTGTTGATTCTCGTGTGGCAAACACCGGACCAGACGCCATTGTGGTTGTAGAGGAGTCGTATGCAAGATTTCGTACGGAGGAGTATCAGAGATGGCTAGCTACGAATCCTTGCGATAGAGAGAAGAGCTCTTATATTCTGCACTCCGTTCCTCGAAAGGAGATCGAGGGTTTGGTTATGGAGATGAAACAACAGGCCAAGTTTCTGTTTGTGACGGATCTAACATCGGGTTTCTACGCGAGGTTTGGTGAAAGCTGGGACGTATTTGTCGCACTTATGGCCGGTGGTGATATGGGAAGGGGAGTCAAGGAAGCGGCCCAGGACAGGATCTAGGAAACAGGAAATGAAGTCCGCTGAAGCCTTCTTAAATGTTTTCCAAGCAGGTTTCAATGAACTCTTTTTTGCGGTACTCTATTCTGTACTTTGTGCATCGCAGTGTCCGCAGCTCGCTCCCGTGTACTTGTGATGTGCTAAGACCGCGGTTTGAATCTAGGGTCCTCAAGCTTACATACTGCATGCACACTATTATCAAGCTCCACTTCCATAGTGCCACATCCACGACTATTTGCGTGTTACGTCGAGCTCACAGATTTCTCCAACCTGAACAAGAGGATATCTGTTCCTGCTGCTGCGTACGTTTGAGCACGGCAGCTTTCTTTTTCTCCCTTAGTCATCGCATCAAGGTCACCTCACTCGATCGTACTCATTAAACATTCACATTCTGCGTCCTTGTGATGATCTCAATAGCTTGAGCTCCTGATACCCCTATGACATTGACTCATAACCCCGCAGAATATCGCTACTGCTCTCTGCGGCTGGTCTCTTTCCAAGCTTCTGTTCGCCTCGGAGACATCCTCCATTTCTGAGCAAACGAATTGATGCCCTATGAAAGCTGCGATCATCGCCGCGAGGAGAGATTGCGTTGACGTCCGATTTCTCTCAAAGTCGGAGTGGTCATTCAGCTTGATCTCCGTCCCTGCCCCAGGGTGACCTAAACCTACGCTGGGGTACACAATCTGAAAGCCAACAGCCATGCAGTAAATCAGGACAGGGATCCAGCCGCATACACCCACAGAAAAGAGATAGTTGTGGTCATATTCAAGAAAGCGTCAAGTATCTGGCTTGAGGCCGTTTCCCTCGTGTGACCGTTAACGCTGCATCGCCTAGATTGTATCACGGTAACCATAACCGAGCTTCCTACTCAGATTGTCCACCATAATCTTTTCTGACCTCTTTGAACTCGCCCACCAAACCATGGAAGACCGAGCACGTATCCCCGTGTCTCCCCCGGTCTCCAACCCCCTCCCCTCATACTGGCAAACTCCCAAATCCCCCCTCGCAAACGTAATCGAGCCCGCGCCTGAAAGATCCCAACCACCAACCTACGACTACTGCATCATCGGCTCCGGCATCACCGGCACATCCATTGCGTACAACGTCCTACGCCACAAACCCTCTCCTCGCATCATCCTGCTCGAAGCCAGGGAAGCCTGCAGCGGGGCCACGGGTCGGAATGGCGGGCACACGAAAGCCGCGAGTTATCGGACGTATTTGCAGCATAAAGCCGAGTTGGGAAAGGAGGAGGCGTTGAGTATTGCTAGGATGGAGTATCAGAATATCCTGGCTACTCATCGCATGGCCGCGGAGTTGGGGATCGAGTGCGAGAGCAAGATGTGCAATACCGTTGATTTGGTTTATGATAGCGAGACTTTTGAGGTGGGGAAAGCGGCGATTGGGGAGTTGAGGGCGGATGCGACTGAGGAGGAGAGGAAAGAAGGGGGAATGGCGTGGTATAAGATCTATTCGGCGGAGGAAGCTGCAACAAGGTTCCACGCTGCTTCGGAGAATACGAACCCGGCAGTGGAAGAGAAAGAGGAGCTGGTCGGTGCATTTGAGTATCTCGCTGGACGGATCAATGCCTATAAGTTTACGACTGGGTTACTGAAGGAGTGCGTTAAGAAAGGTTTGGATATCTGCACAAACACGGTGGTGCGGAAGATCGATAGAACCACCGGCGCTCTTGGGCCTACTACTTCCAACATCGTAGTAACAGACCACAGCAGGATCCTGGCGCACACCGTGATAGTCGCCACAAACGGCTACACCCCTTACTTGCTCCCACAACTACAAGGCACAATCGTCCCGCTACGAGGGCAAATTACCGCTCAGAAACCGGGCCGTAACACACTTCTTCCGTCACCCTTACCAACCACCTACTCCTTCATCTACAGAACCGGCTACGAGTACATGATCCCGCGCCCTCTTCCTTCCAGCTCAGGCGGCGGCCAACACATCATCATTGGAGGTGGGCTAGGCCGTCAATCCAACCAAGGACTCTCCGAATACGGCATTGTGGACGACGCCTCGCTCAACCCGGACATCTCGCGATATCTTAACGGTGTTCTGGCAGGCTATTTTGGTGTCCACAACTGGGGCGAGTCTCGAGGGGACGCGGATCAAAGAATCATGCAAGAATGGACAGGCATCATGGGCGCCACGGCGGACGGACGGCCATTCGTAGGACGCGTGCCGGGCATGGAGGATGTATGGGTTGCAGCGGGGTTTAATGGCCATGGGATGGTGCTCTGCCTGAAGACGGCGGAGGCGCTTGTGCAGATGTTGCACGGCGTCTCACCTGAGGAGATGGATTGGTATCCGCGAAGCTTCATAATCAGTGAGGAGAGAGTGGGTAGATGCCATTTTCATGGCCGGAAGGATATGATTGGCGAGGATGAGGAAAGCGAGTCTACCATAGCATAGCCTTCTGGTCTGGATAGCGCGGATTCAGAATAGGAGGGCTATGGTGCTCGACGGAGCAATCGTCATCAGGTAATCTTGCCGAAACATGCGCATTCCGGAGCTAAATAACCTCAAGAACCTGCATAGACTCCGAACGTAACTCGATTTGACTTCAATCTGACAGTATCTTGTCATCCCCTGGCTGTCTGCTAGAAGTGTCCTAAAACGTGCTGGGAATGCAACTCCCATGGCAATTTTGCTTTCTCGCCATTATTTATGTTTTTGCAGGGTTGGAATTGGAGCCGTTCCGACCCCACCTCTTAAGTTGATGTTATGCCTAGAGGTTTGGCAGTATGCTATCCACATGGTGTCATATACATTTGCTGACAAAGGTAAGATAGATTTGGAAGCAATGTGATTATCATTCTACAGTCTATCACGAGTAACCCCACCTGATTCCACTATACGAGCTTGCCACACTCCGAGAATTGCATCCAGAGTCGTATGCATGCTTGTCCAAAGGAACAGCGGCAGGGAGACGCGCATAATGATGGACTCATCATCAGGTTGAACCGCATATAGTCTGTTGGAAAGGCCCCCATGCCAGAGGTAAAATGACCATATCCTATGGTGGTGTGTTTTCTTGAAATGTACGTTTGATCGCATCAAGGTTCGGCTGAACGGTCCCTCCTGGTTTCAGGTCAGATACTCTCACTAGCCATTGAACTCTTGAATACGCCGGCCTGGACAGACATATTTGCGAGGGGGATATGCCGACTCACTCACGGTTCCACCCGCTCCGACCTGCGTCCTTGGAGGCATTACTTTTTGTTCCTTCAGATTTGTCTCGCTTGAGAATGGTGACCTTTTTTGGTTGGAGCTGGAGCTGAGCCTGTACTTAACATTGGCCTTGCCCTTGCCCTTGGGATTACTCTTGTCACTGACCTTGTCATTTTCGTTGATGCTGTTCGTTGGCCCAACGTTATCCTCTCCTGGAAACAGGGACAAGTCGGGCATAACAATTCCTTCGGTTTGTTGGGCCACGTTAAGGCTTCGCTTCTTCCACTTGGGCACTCCATCGCGCCTATTCTCACTAGTGATGCTTGGTTGATGCTGAGCAGGTCCTGCTGTGCCCTGCACAGAACGACCATTAGTAGCACTAACAGGCGGGCCAAAGAACTCTCCTGGCGCTTTCTCGGGATAGAAGGATGCAGGTGATGATGGCATTATCACTGTGGGCGATGGCGTCCTCAACGGCAAGCCGAATTCCTCTGCCATAGCAATAGACAACTCCGCAAGTGACACTCGCGGTGGCATAGCAATCGATGATGGTCTTGACGATGCCTTCGGAGTGGGCGCCGACATGGTGACTGAAGATGATCCCTTGGGAGCGGACGACGACATGGTGGCAGAAGACGATGGCTTTGGATTCGAATGTGCCATGGTGGGAGACGAGTATGGTTTTGGATTCGACGACGACATGGTGGCAGAAGACGATGGCTTTGTACTCGACGGTGGCATGGTGGCAGAAGAAAACGGTGGAGTAGCCGATGACGGATTTTCGACCGATAGCGGCATCATTGTGGAGGGTGACGCGGCCACGGATGACGCAGGAGGTGATGCATCCGTCTTCAGATCCCTCCACCTCCTCCCTTTCCTCCCTGCTCCAACATCTGTCCAAACCCCCTCGTCGCTCTTTATCTTTTCTTGCTCCGTCTCGATATCTCTCTGCCTCCGCAGCTTTTCCTCCTCTTCCTTCTCATTCCCTGCCTTCTCCAGCCCCGCCTTCGAATCCGTCTGCGTTACAGTTTCATCATTCCCCACATGCTTTTCCGTTGCCTCCGCCTCCGCCCTCGCCTGCATCTCCATCTCCTTTCTCTCCTCTTCAGTCTTCCTCCTAGCCATCCTCTCCTCCTCCTGTCTCTTCCTCGCCCGCTCCTGCAGCGCCTTCCTCCTCCTCCACTCATTGATATGCATCCCCGCAGCCGCAGCCGCAGCCTTCTCCTCTCTATCCTCAAGTACGAGGCAAGTGAAGCATTGAAAGTATGAGCTCCGAAGCTGCTCCTCGTCTGACGTGTTTTCGCACTTTTCGGATCCGGAGCGCACGTTGTCGGCGCAGCGGTCGCGGAAGATGTGCGAGACGCAGCCGCATGTGTACTGTTTTCGCCAATAGAGGCACATGGTTATCGTGAAGGTCGAGGCAATGGGGAGGGCAAGTGATGTGGGTGGGTATCGTTTGTTTTCGCCGTCGTCTTAGTGGTCGTGGTTCAAGCCGGGGCTTGGGATGAATGAGTGCGTAGTAGGGATTGGTGTATGCGTCTAGGGAGTGAGATAGAAAGAAGAAGCGGAGACGGAGAGGGTGTAAGAAAGAAAATGGACTGCAAAGGAGTAAGAGAGGAGAATTCTGGCGTCTCAGTGTAGGAGGTAAAAGACAAACGCGCCTGTGCAGCTGCTTGCTCTCGAGGAAGGCACGCTGGACGCAGTCACGTGCCGTGGTTGATGAGCTCCAGCGAGCACCTGTAATGGAGGCTGGAAGCTTTCAATAGAGCGTGAGATACCAATATATGCTTCTTTCAGTTCTGTGAGTGAGACAGAAAGCAGAGAATCGATTCAGTTGAGTTCGAGGTCAGTGCATCTCGAAACCGCCTCGAGCGAGACATCACAAATCACACAGTGGTCGCCCTGACTTACGACTTCCAGCCCATGATCTTGGAAAGACTGGGTGCGCGAGTTTGAAAATACCGATATAAAGGTCGGAGAGACAAGGTATGAGAGACACATGAGACTCCTACGAGAGATCGCTTTAAGCTGGGAGCCCAGAAATTCGGGTAATAACCTATGGTAATAACCTATAACCAAACAAGATATTTTTCGCAGCAAATCTGGCACATAGGATATTTCTCTACCCAACTGTGAAATAGATCCTATCAGATTGGAAAGAGGTGACACGAGCCCTTCTCGGCTGATGCAAAAGCCAAACAAATTGAGCACCTCACATCGTCAGTGGCTGTGACAACAACAGATACCACATCATGAAAGCCGCCATATAAGACTCATCTCCGCTCATCGATGAAATGATCGCGATGCCAGGGGCTAGGCACTAACGTACCTTGAGACAATCGAAAGCCGGGCGTCACTACACAATGTAGAAATCGCAGGCGGGAGTTATTACTTAAGAATCACGCTGCAGAGTATCCTCACGGTTCTCAAACTCTTGCATGAATTCTACATCATTTCTAAACCTGACGCTCAGCTAAGTGGCTGCGAGGCGGCTCTCGAGGCCAGTGGGAGTCAGCAGGAGTGGATTAACTTCCTGTTACACATTTTAAACACATCATACTGTCACAGAGAACAGAAAACAAGAACCTTATGTCGTCAGATGCAGAGTGGAACAAAGAAGAGAAAAAGAACGAAAGGACGGATTCCCCATTCATCCGTGAATGTGCTAGGCTGCAGAAAACATAGAGTCTAGCCAACTGCAGTCAGTCCGCTAGCTAACATGCCTATATACCAAGCTAGCATATACACCCATTCCTCCCATTGTGCGAACTCGGAAGGAAGACCCTCTCAAAAACGTCCCTATACCCTCACACTAGCATCCGCCAAAACCCCTCCTCTCATTCATTAGTCACCCCGCCTGCCCGTACATCCTAGCGTAACCCCCAGCCTCCTGCGGAGTGCTCAGTAAGAAACTCCGCAACTCCGCACCCCACAAAATCAACAACACCGCCCTGGAGCATTTTCTGGGTCGCCCACTCTGCGCCTAATTTTGATTGTTCGCCTCAGGCCGGGATACTTACGATCAAAGACCGAGGAGATTTAGATATGCGAAAGCTTATTGAAGGAGTAACCTCTCCATGCTATATTGAGCCACATTTGAAATCAACCTCAGAAGCGCTAATGAAGTTGGCTGTCGCAGAAGAGAAGACTAGGAGGCTGTACCTACCCATGCCATAATTTGAAATACCACAAGCTACTCCACAACGCCACCCCGCGCCCGAGCAATCTAGTTACCGTAGAGGACCCTAGCTTGTGCTCTATGATGCGTAAGCGCTTGCGCCCCTACGTTCCACGTCCGTCATCACCTCAAAGCCGTGCCATAACATCCGTCCCCAGCCCCTCCCAAGCGTCCCCTCCAGTGTACGGAGTAAGCCCCAAGCCAACTAGCGACTACCGGAAACGAGCACCATTACCAGAACCTAAGCTGGAATGCGGGCGATTGGAGATCGCTCGGCGGAGTTCCCCTCGGGGAAGCCACTCAGGTCGGTACGTACCGGCGGGAAAACCCAAGTCATCAGAGGTCGGTCGGTGATGATCTAGTCCCATGCACATGTACGAGGGTGAAGTAGATGTGGGTTGCCTGCAATGATATAAAAAGCAAGTACAAGCTCCGCTTTGTTGAGCGCATTAATAGTTTTGCTATGTTCATCGAAGACTAGTAGTTTGTGCAAACCAGACCCCTCTTTCATCGCTCGCAAAGAAATGGCAGACTCGTTCGACTTCATCATTGTTGGAGGTTCGTCTAGGTTGATCTCTGAATCCGGGTTTAACGCCATCTTCGTTAACAATCTCGCACAGGAGGAACCGCAGGATGTCGCCTTGCGTACCGACTAGCAAACGCGCCCTCAGCACCGTCAGTGTTGCTTGTGGAAGCCGGCGACCGCCCAGAGGGGAAATACCTATACGAACATTTCCACCGCTACACACCGGCGACCCTCCGTCCGGACCTGGACTATGGCTACTCGTCCCAGCCGCAGCAAGAGCTGAACAACAGGTCGATCCCTTACACAAGAGGTAAAGGGCTGGGCGGCAGCAGCATCATGAACTTCGCGGTATACCTGCACGGGTCGCGAGAGGACTACAATCGCTGGGCGGATCTGGTCGGCGACAAGAGTTGGAAGTGGGAACATGTGCAAAAATCGTTCCAGGCCATTGAGCAGTACGACTTCGACCACGCGTCTCACTATCCGCACCTAGCGATGCCGGATGTGAAAGATCATGGGCGGGATGGATTGGTTAAGGTGTCGCTGCCGCCTCAGCTAGAAGAGGGCATTGCATCCACGATGGAGGCCCTTTTGGCGCATGGCGAGAGATTGAATGTTGATCCTAATTCTGGGAATCCCATCGGCATCTCCATATTCCCCTCGTCGTACTCTAAGGACGGTCGGACGACGAGCGCGAACGCCCATCTGCTGAACCCGCCTCGGAATCTGACAATCTGGACGGGCGAGCCGGTATATCGTCTGCAGTTTGACGGAAGCAAGGTCGTAGGCATCGAGAGAGCAGACGGCCGGAAAGGTGACTTGTCTGGATACAGTACTGAGCAATTTCTATGCTAACTGAAGTAGCGACTTCTAACAAGGACGTCATCCTCTGCGGTGGCTCCATCGATACGCCCAAGATCTTGCTGTTGAACGGCATCGGACCTGCAAAGGAACTGGAAGCTCACGGGATCAAGGTCGTCAAGGACCTACCTGGAGTGGGGAAGCAATTGCGCGATCATCTCATGACAATTCTTTGTGTAGAGGTGCAGGACAGCCACAACAAGCGATATGCCTTCGAGACGAGCGAGGAGTTGATGAAGAAGGCAGAGGAAGACTGGGCCCGTGACAAGACTGGAAATCTCGCGCTTTACAATAGTGCCTTGTGGGGTGGATTTCTCAAGCTCCCTGGACTGGAGGACATGGAAGAGTTCAAGGCGCTGGACCCGGGAATGCAGGAGTATCTGCTACGGGATGCGACACCAACGTTCGAGTTCATTGTACAGAGCGTCCTGGTCCCGCCGGGAACGAAGCTGCCAGAGGGAAGCAGCTACCTCTCCGCAATAGCGTTCTTGATGAACGAGCAGGCAGAGGGATCGATTACGCTCCGCTCAGCGAACCCCGAGGACAAGCCTGTTATCGATTTGGCGTACCTGAGGCATCCGTATGACAAGCGCATAATGAGAGAAGCAATCCGCGCGACCTGGACGAAGGTATTCGAGAATCCCGAAATCAAGAAACACGTCAAGAACCGCCTCTTCGGTCCCAAGAGCCTTTCGGATGAAGGCATCGATGAATTCATGCGGGATACCGTGACGACAGTGTGGCATGCAAATGGGACGGCCATGATGGGGAAGAAGGAGAATGCGCTGGCATGTGTGGACAAGGACTTTAGGGTGTTTGGTGTAGACGGGCTTCGGGTGGCGGATCTTTCGATTTGCCCAGTGGTTACCAAGTGAGTTCTCCTTGAACTGTGTAGATCTTTGCCGAGATGCTAATCGGATATAGCAACCACACGCAGTCGACTGCCTACCTTGTCGGTCAAAAGGCCGCAGACAAGCTGATTGCAGAGTATGAGCTGTAGAGGACATGGAGGTGGGGTTGAGGGATGCGACAAAGTGAAGGGGTGGTTGCTGGGACAATCACTCGCTTATGGACAGACGGACATCATCACCGCAACACCAACCTCGAGTATGCAGGTACGGAGGCATCCTGCTTTTCAGGTACGGAATCATACACAGTAACAATTCTATTATTATTTCCACATCAAGAAATCAACCTTGCGAGCGCACGGGACTGTGCGATAGTGAGACACAAAGTGGGTGGTTGGGCTGGTGTTCCCAGCCACCAGCAGAACTCCCCAGCCTCACCATACAAATCCAAGTAGACATTTCCTTGTGCACCGCGAAAGCTCCACTTCCATTCTTCTCTCCTACGCATTCTTTGCACCTTCGAAGGCTGTTCCTTTGCTGACTTTGAAGGTCGTGGGACATTATTCATTCCCACCATCGAAGCCGACAGGAAAGTTGCACGCTCGCAACCGGCCAATCACCGCCCTTGCGCAACCCCGCCAGCTCAATCATCTCACCTTCACCCGGCTCCCCTCACCGCCAAACCTGCGTCGACGACAGCGTGGTTGTCTTCTCCAGCAGCTATCGACAGTCCGTCCGGCCTTCCACGGCCCTTTCCCCACCATGCGGCCTCTCAATGGGGCTTCCCCCGCCCTCGCGCTCTCCGTCGCAATTGTTCTCCTACCCGCAGCCATAGCGAAACCATATCCCGTCCATATTGGAGATTACCGGCAGCTGCACAACGAGTCCCTGGTCGACAAAAGGCAGCAAGATTGCGCCCTATGGTGCGGATGGAACGGTTTCTTATGCTGTCCTTCTGGGACCAAATGCGGCACCAACGCAAAAAACGAGGCCATTTGCGACCCAATATCGGGAAACGGCGGCGATAACAGCGGCAGCTGGCAGTTCTTCACCTCGACGTGGATCGAGACGGGTACGGTGACGAGGACTTCCGTATACAGCTCATTTGTGGGAGCGCCGACGGCCAACAGCTGCGGAGGCGCTCGAGTGCCATGTGGAGGAGGCTGCTGCGACAGCGGATACTGGTGCTCCAACGAAGACACCCAGGAGTGCAGATTGATCGGAGGATCCTCGTCACCCGGCATCGCTCCGCTTCCTCCGGCGACCGGCACACCTACAGGAACGGTACCCTTCAAGACTCCCATCCCGACCGGCAGCGGGACTGCGATTCCACAGCAAGGCGGCGGAGGCCTCAGCGGCGGAGCGATTGCCGGTATCGTCATCGGCGTCATTGCCGGTGTCCTCTTGCTGCTCTTCCTCTGCCTGTTCTGCTGCGCAAAGGCTCTCTTCGACAGCATCATGGCCATCTTCGGGTTCGGAAAGAAACGGAGGCATACTCACGAAGAGACCTACATTGAAGAGCGTCATCGCCATAGCCACAGCGGCTCCGCTGCCGGCGGACGTCGCTGGTACGGGCAGGCTGCGCGTCCAGCTCGCCCGCCGCCGAAGAAGGGCGGAGGGTTTGGCAATGCCCTGGGCATCGGTGCCGCACTTGGTGGTCTTGCCTTGGCCTTGGGCTTGAAACGCAGACACGACCGCAAGCACGACGACAAGAGCACTACGATTTCCGGATCGTCCGCATATTACAGCGACTACACAAGTACGAGTGAGTTCAGCCTCTGATGGCCATGATCCTGCATCCTCCTAACAGTCTTCATAGGCAGCGCAAGCTCTTCCGATCGCCATACACGCCCAACCCGACACTCTTCACGGCGATGATGCCCATGCTCTCTTCTCCGTGTACAAGTACCCCTTCTTGTAATTACGACTTTTCTTCCTGCATGACTCTTATGGCGCATGATGTTTCTTCCGTGTCTCCCTTTTCTTTCTCTCCGGTGGCGCTCGGGACTACTTCTCGAATGGGTGCGTTAAAGTGGCAGCAGCGATGGTGGACTGAGATCATGGCGGTTACGCGACGAATGAAAAATATGACTTATGGGTATGTAGACGATGGAATGAACGGCACAGGACTGTTAAATACAACGAAGTCGGACTTTGAAGAGAAGTTCAATGAATCGTATCGTTTTCCTCATGTCTGTATGAATTGAAAATCAATAAGGATTACCTCCCAAACCTGTAACTAAGGCAGATATCATGGAACTCTGCTACAGAGGGCTCTGGGTAGCGCGTCTCTAACAGAGGTGATGTTCGTTGGCCGCGGAGCACTCCTCTTCCTGGGTAAAAGAAATGGGAATAAGATATGCTTGTGGGGGACGAAAGCTGTGAGCAAAGTCTAAGGTTGGCGTGGCGCGACCGCGCTTGCGCCTTGCCAAGAAGTGGCCTGGATTATGTTATGGAGGATTAATAAAGTTAGCGCGGTTCTGGGAGGCAGCTGTCCAGCACCTTCTCCCCGCTCACTCAGCCAGCGGTGGGAAGCAACAAACACTCGCCTCCATCATTCTTCTTATTTCCTGTCTGCTGCCACCAGACCACTGGCAACGCTCTCTTCGACCGCCTGCATCTCTTGCCGAACGGAATTGAACCTTGACGAACGACACTGCAACGTCATCACCGCCCCGCACCGAATCGCAGGATAGAATCACAGTTCGGAAGCGTCATAAACGTCGGCAAGCTGGGGAAGAGAAGGTATTCCGGCGAGGACCTAGGCAGTCCGCAGAAGAAGATCATGCAGGTGAGTCGGACATGCTCCGCAGGCAGAAGCTCGACGGGCCGCGTCGCTGCTGTTGTTGCTGTAGAGTGAATTCATAAACATCCGCCACCCTGAGGAACCAAACCTCTGCATGACTCACTCCGTCGAAGGGTCGCTAACCTCTCCACCAGGATAACATGCAACTCGACAATCCAGCGGCGGCTGCCGCTGCGGCCGAGCGGCTCAAGGATGCGCAAGGCGAGATCGACGAGTCTCTCTACAGCCGTCAGCTCTATGTCCTTGGCCACGAAGCCATGAAGCGAATGGGCAACTCCAACGTCCTCGTTGCTGGACTGCGAGGTCTTGGTGTTGAGATCGCGAAGAACATTGCTCTAGCCGGTGTCAAGTCGTTGACGTTATACGATCCAAAACCTGCGGCTCTCGCAGATCTATCCTCACAGTTCTTTCTTACCCCCGAGGATGTAGGGAAGCCCCGCGCCTCCGTCACCGTTCCACGAGTCGCTGAACTCAATCCATATACTCCCGTTCACGAGTTGTCTGAACCAGACCTAACATCGGACCTCTCCAAGTTGAAGCGGTTTGAGTGCATTGTCCTTACGGACACTCCGCTGAAGGACCAGATCAAGATTGCCGATTATTGCCACGAGAACGGTATCTACCTTGTCATCACGGACACCTTTGGCTTGTTCGGCTATATATTCACGGACTTCGGCAAGAACTTCACCGTCGGGGATCCCACTGGCGAGAATGCCAACACTGGGATTGTTGCGGGAATCACTTCGGACGGCCTGGTATCGGCTCTGGACGAAACGCGGCATGGGCTTGAAGATGGGGACTATGTCACATTCTCCGAGGTTGAAGGCATGGAGGGTCTGAATGGTTGTGCGCCGCGCAAGATTGAAGTGAAGGGCCCTTATACCTTCTCCATTGGCGATGTCTCCGACCTTGGGGAGTACAAGCGCGGAGGACAATACATCCAGGTCAAGATGCCGAAGATAATCGACTTCCAATCCTATAGGGAACAACTCAAGGAGCCCACCCATGTCATCTCAGATTTTGCTAAATTCGATAGACCAGACCAGTTGCACATTGGTATCCAAGCCCTTCATGCATTTGCAGAGGCCCACAACGGAGAATTTCCACGGCCCCACAATGCTGAAGACGCGGCTGAGGTCTTGAAGCTTTCTCGTGAACTCGCTTCGCAAAAACAAGACAAAGTAGAACTTGACGAGAAACTCATCACAGAGCTTAGCTACCAAGCACGTGGAGATCTCAGCCCGGTCGCCGCATTTTTCGGAGGTATGGCTGCACAGGAGGTGCTCAAGTCTGTATCCGGAAAGTTCCACCCGATCGTACAGTTCCTCTACTTCGACTCTTTGGAATCTCTCCCTGCCAATTCGTCTCGCTCAGAGGAAGACTGCCAGCCGATCGGTTCGCGATATGACGGCCAGATTGCCGTGTTTGGAAAGCAGTTCCAGGAAAAGATCGCGAACGTCAAGGAGTTCCTCGTTGGTGCGGGCGCCATTGGTTGCGAGATGTTGAAGAATTGGGCGATGATGGGTTTGGGAACCGGGCCGAACGGTAAGATTACCGTGACGGACAACGATTCGATTGAGAAGAGCAATCTGAACCGCCAATTCCTCTTCAGGCCGGCAGATGTCGGTAATCCCAAGAGCACTGCGGCTGCGAAAGCTGTCGTGGCAATGAACCCTGATCTGAAGGGGCATATTGTCCCTCTGCAGGACAAAGTTGGGCCCGAAACAGAGGATATCTTCAACGAAGAGTTTTGGGAGAGTTTGGACGCGGTCACAAACGCCTTGGACAACGTCGAAGCACGTACATATGTCGACCGCCGGTGTGTATTCTTCCGGAAGCCACTCCTTGACAGCGGAACCCTGGGCACCAAAGGGAACACGCAAGTCATTATACCGCATATTACGGAGTCATACTCGTCCTCGCAGGATCCTCCCGAGAAGTCGTTCCCAATGTGCACGCTGCGCAGCTTCCCCAACCGTATCGAGCACACGATTGCTTGGGCGCGCGAGTCGTTTGATACATTCTTTGTCAAGGGCCCCGAAGCCGTCAACTTGTATTTGACGCAGCCCGACTATCTCAGCTCTACCCTGAAACAGGCCGGAAACGAGAAGCAAACATTGGAGACGCTGCGGGACTTCTTGGTGACGGAGAAGCCACGCACGTTTGATGACTGCATCATCTGGGCTCGCATGCAATTCGAGAAGAACTACAACCATGCCATCCAGCAGCTGCTGTACAACTTCCCCAAGGACGCAATGACTAGCTCTGGCCAGCCGTTCTGGTCGGGACCCAAGCGTGCGCCAGACCCGCTCAAGTTCGATGCCTCCAATCCTACGCATTTCACCTACATTGAGGCTGCTGCCATCCTACATGCCTACAACTACGGTATCAACTCCAAGGGCGTTGACAAGGAGCACTATCTGCGAGTGTTGGATGATATGATTGTCCCGGACTTCCATCCCGATCCAACGGTCAAAATCCAGGCGAGCGATGCCGACCCTGAGCCCCAGCCTACTGGTGCCACTCAAGATGGTGATGCGCTGGGCGACATTGTGTCCAAGTTGCCTCAACCAAAGTCTCTAGCTGGCTTCAGACTCGAGCCTGTTGAATTCGAGAAGGACGATGACACGAATCATCACATCGATTTCATCACAGCTGCGAGCAATCTCCGTGCGGAAAACTACAAGATTGAGCCAGCGGATCGGCACAAGACGAAGTTCATCGCCGGCAAGATTATTCCCGCCATTGCCACAACCACGGCGCTCGTTACTGGTCTAGTGAACCTGGAGCTGTACAAGATCCTCGATGGCAAGACGGACATTGAGCAGTACAAGAACGGGTTCGTCAACCTGGCCCTGCCTTTCTTCGGCTTCAGCGAGCCCATTGCCAGCCCCAAGGGACATTATATCGGCAAGGACGGCGAGAAGGTCACGATTGACAAGCTGTGGGATCGATTCGAGGTGGATGACATTACTCTGGAAGAGTTTGTGGAGCACTTTAAGGAGCGGGGACTCGATGTCACCATGGTCAGCTCTGGTGTGAGCTTGCTATATGCATCCTTCTATGGGCCGTCCAAGCTGCAGGATCGCCTGCCCCTTCCGTAAGTCGTCCTTTTGACGTTTCGATACTTGTGCTAACCATGTGCAGCATGACAAAGGTCGTCGAGCTCGTCTCCAAGAAGCCGCTTCCAGCGCACCAGAAGAATGTCATTTTCGAGATCACGGCCGAAGATCAGACTGGAGAGGACGTTGAGGTTCCGTATGTCATGGTCAGGCGGCGAGTATGAGCATCCTCTACGATTGCAAGACGGGACTGGTGATTTAGGGCCTTGGATTAAGGGAAGGGACCCTTAGATAAACATAGATGAGTATTAGTTTGGCATCAAGCAATAGAATTGTTATCGCACGCCGGGCATCGCACCACTGTGATATATGTAGACTTGGTAGCTACCAATACGTTATGGCATATGATGGTGTGGCGGGGTACGGGCTACCCTGGTTCCGAGCTCGGAATGAGGGTGGCGAATGGCCTGGCAGATGCCGGTCCAGAGCGGGGAACTTGATTATCAAGCCTCGAAAGGAAATAAAAATAAACCCATCTCCTCACCCAAACACTCTCCTCCGACATAGCACACTCATTTGATTAAGTTTTCCAATGGCACCTTCGCTGGAAGAGCCGACGCAGGTGGATCTTGATGCACCACTGCAGGAGAAGCCCAACCTGGTCGCACCGGAACCTGGTACGTTCCTCATACTCCAACGTTCTCCATTAGCCATCTCGCAGCGCAACTCTAACACACTTCCACAGAACACTGTCCCGGCCCCGAATCCCAACAAGCCGGCGTCGCCGACTCGTGCGCAGGCTGCCCCAACCAGAAGATATGCGCGTCCGCACCAAAGGGACCCGACCCCGACATACCCACCATAACCTCGCGGCTCTCGTCGGTCCGGCACAAGATCCTCGTGCTCTCCGGCAAAGGCGGCGTCGGTAAATCGACCTTCAGCACGATGCTCTCTCACGGCTTCGCGGCCGACCCCAACGTCACCGTCGGCCTCATGGACACGGACATCTGCGGCCCGAGCATCCCCAAGATGATGGGCGTCGAGGACGAGACGATCCATGTGACGAGCGCGGGGTGGGAGCCCGTATGGGTCAGCGACAACCTAGGCGTCATGAGCGTGCAGTTTATGCTGCCCGGACGGGACGACGCGGTCATCTGGCGGGGACCGAAGAAGAACGGTCTCATCAAGAAGTTCCTCATGGAGGTGGTGTGGGGGGATCTGGATTTCCTGATCGTGGACACGCCTCCGGGAACGAGCGACGAGCATTTATCGGTGAATTCGTTCCTCAAGGAGAGCGGGGTGAGCGGCGCGGTGCTGGTGTCGACGCCGCAGGAGGTGTCGCTGTTGGATGTGCGCAAGGAGATTGATTTCTGTAGAAAGGCCAAAATTCCGATCCTGGGGATCGTGGAGAATATGTCTGGGTTCGTGTGTCCGGGGTGTAAACATGAGAGTCAGATTTTCAGGCCGAGTACGGGGGGTGCGAGGAGGTTGGCTGAGGAAGAAGGCATTCCGTTCTTGGGCGCGGTGCCGCTGGATCCGAGGATCGGGATGGCGTGTGATTATGGCGAGTCGTTTTTGGAGGCGTATCCGGATAGTCCGGCTTGTGAGGCGATTAGGCAGGTGGTGAGGGATGTGGGCGTGCAGTTGGGGTTGAAGGGGGAGAGTGTTGTGGTGGAGGTTTAGGGTTGCATATCCATATGATTTGGTTTTCAGCGGTTGCATTGGGCGGCGTTTGGTAATGGATTTAGGAGAACTTTTATCGCATCATTGGGTTCGACGTGTGAGGATAAGATGTAGATAGGCTGATAGAAACTCCGGGCCCTCTGCTATTTGCTCTCTATTCATCTTCACACAATGACGCAACCTAGGTCAGCGAACACCATGGGAGCTGAACGCACTCCTGCCAATACTAGAAGAAATCCATCCATCTCATCTACTTCCTGCACCGAGGAATGACCTAATCGCATTCTTCGTACCCGAGTTCACACGTGGACCTGCCCAGGTGCTGCTTCTAGGAAGTTTCCCCTTTTGGATTAGCAGATGATTTGCACCGCCTCTCACACAGCCACCAACTGACGCCACACTTCCGTCCCGTCGTCGTTGAAACGGGAGCTTGGGCCACCTGTGATCCGCTCCAGGATTCTGTGTTATGTTGACGCAGGGACCAGCAGCATTGAAAGTCCGAATAATAGAAGACGAGAAAGAACAATTGTCATTGAAATACCACATCCAATAAATAGAGAGGCTAACAGCACCAATTACCTCTTTCATCGCTCGTCTCCTTTTAAAAGCAGCAGATCCATAGCTTCTCCGCACGCTGCATGCAGGACGATGTCATCGCCCGGCTAGCCGCTTCCCCCATCCCCATCCCCAGCCCCCTTGGCATAAGATGAGAGTGACAACACTCGGACTCCAATTTCCTTGTTGTTGTCGATCCGTCCGCATACGAAATATACAATTACTGAGCTCTGCCTGCGCCCGAAGGATCAGCTCAGCTCTCATCCTCCTCGCTTTCTGAGAGCTCTCTCGCCGCGTGCGGCTGGCTCAATCGCGAACTGTAGCTCTTGCTGAGCGCTTCAGCTCCACTGCTGTTGCGCCACGACTTCTGGTGGAAAGGAGGTATGTTTACTGCGTCCAGTGCGCTGACATGTTCCTGACGTTGAGCTTCACAGAAACAAGGTCGACTTTCGCAATCAATTATACAGTTTGAACGCATCGCGCTTCCACAATGGACGGCCTCCCTCAAACCCAGCACGCCCAAGCCGGAGTCGAAGGACTCGGGACCGGCCCGGCGGCCGACTACACGCCCCACAAGGTGGATATCATCTGCGGCCCACTCCTCAACTACAAGCACATGAGCGACGTCGAGAGCGGACGTCCCAACTGGCACGGCAGCGTCCTCGTCGTCACCACACCCGGACAGCGCCAACCCGAGTTGACACTTGCGCCTGCGGGCGCCGTCCGCGCAGAGGAGCCTGAGACGTCGTTCTCGGGGTCTTGGTCAGAGGTCGTGAAAGGCGAGAAGCTGTACGAAGATCCTGGGAAGGCCTTCTGGCGATTCCTCATACACGTACCCTTTCAAAAATTCGAGTCGCGCTGGGAATACAGGTTCCGAGGATTGGATCAGGATGCAGAGTCCACGCCGCAGAAGCCGCAGGTTTTCGCCGTCCCTCCCGTCGACCAGTCCATGCGCATTCTGTTCCACTCCTGCAACGGATTCAGTGTGGGCACCGACGTCGAGTCGTGGGCTGGGCCCGCGCTCTGGAACGATGTCCTGCGCATGCATGAGGTCAAACCCTTCCATGTCATGATCGGTGGCGGCGACCAGATCTACAACGACGGCGTGCGCGTCGACGGGCCTCTGAAGCCATGGACGGATATCGGCAACCCGCACAAGCGCCACACATTCCCCTTCCCCGAGAAGCTGCGCCAGGAGTGCGACGAGTACTATTACCAGAACTACGTGCGCTGGTACGGCAAGAAGCCGTTTGCGGACGCGAATGGGCAGATTCCGCAGATCAACATCTGGGACGACCATGATATCATTGACGGTTTTGGCTCGTATACGGATCACTTCATGAGGTGCCCCGTCTTCAGGGGCATTGGAGGTGTCGCGCACAAATACTACATGCTGTTCCAGCATCATATCGCACCGCCCAAGAGCACATATACCACCGATGCGCCAACCACCATGGACGTTGGCCCTGACGGCTCAACCGACCCCGTTCAACTCAAGGGAACCTTCGTCATGACCAACGACGTCGAGGATCCCTCGTATATCATCGGCGATCAGAAAGGACCCTATGTGGAGGAAAAGAGCCGCAGCATCTACTGCCAGCTTGGGGCGCGCATCGCCTTCTGCGGCATCGACGCCCGCATCGAGCGCACACGCCACCAAATCAACTACCCAGAAACGTACGCAAAGATCTTCGGCCGCCTCAACAGAGAACTCTCGGCGAACCGCGACATCAAGCACCTGGTTCTCCTCCTCGGCGTCCCCATTGCCTACCCCCGCCTCCAGTGGCTCGAGAATATCTTCTCCAGCCCCATCATCGCGCCCATCAAGTTCCTCAACCGACGCTTCGGCTTCGGCGGCACCGTCTTCAACAAGTTCGACGGAAACGTCGATCTGCTCGACGACCTGGATGACCATTATACCGCGCACCAACATAAGCGCGAGCGCAGGGAACTCGTGCTCATGCTGCAGAACTTGTCCAGGACACACAGCGTGCGCATCACGATTCTGGGGGGAGACGTGCATCTCGCGGCCGTGGGACGCTTCTATTCGAATCCCACGCTGGGCATCCCCGCGGAGCAGGACTTCCGGTACATGCCCAACGTGATCAGCTCGGCCATCACGAACAAGCCGCCTCCGCAGGCGATCGCCAACCTCCTCGCTCGACGCAACAAGATCCACCACCTGGACCAGGACACGGACGAGACGTTGCTGGAGATCTTCAACCGCGACCCGGGCAAGGGGGCAGCGCACGGCGCAAACGGCAACGGCGTGACCAACGGCGCCGTCGCGCACGAGGCTAAGGTATCGAGGAAGACGAGCGACTGGAACCACGCCACCATGCCCTCGCGCAACTACGCCATCATCGCCGAGTCGAATCCCACTCCCACGCTGTCCTCCTCCGCCCCGGCTCCCGCCCAAGGCGCCGCGCCCACTCCCGTCGAGCCTAACGCTTCCACCGGCGCAGTCTCCGCACAGCAAACGCACAGCTCGTCCCCGCCCCCGGACAAACGGTACAACCACCGCAAACCGATTCACGCGGGGGAGCACGGCGCAGGGACCGAGCATCCGGCTGCGCAGGGGTTGACGGCTACGGGGCTGTGCGGGCCGTACGGGCTGGATGTCACGCTGAGGGTGGAGATTCGGCAGGGGGATCCGGCGGGCAGGACGGATGGGTATGGGTTCAGTGTGCCGGCGTTGGAGGGTGGGGGGTTTGTGGAGCAGGGGGAGCGGTGGTAGGGTTGAAGAAGTAGAGGGAGGTTTTGGGGGAGAGACGGAGAAATGGATGGGGGGTAGGAGGTAATTAATGGGTGATGGGGAAGGGAAGAATGGAAGAAGGGAGATGTGAGTGGTTGGGCTTGCGCAAATTGAGTTTGGAGGGAGGGAGTATAGGTTGAGGTGAAGGATACCCGTCTTTTGTTGATTCTCATTGCTTCGTTTTGGGTTTGAATTTCATCATTAGCTCTTGCAGGATGTTCTTTGGTCGTAGGTGTAGTTCTTGTTGTACGGTTTAGCTAGGGTGGATATTCCTGCCGCTATTACACGCGTGTGTTCGGCAGACCTAGGGTAAGATTGGGAGTGGAAGGTTGGGTAATGAGGTGGAATGTCAGGCGTCTCTCTACTTTATGGACGTAGAGTATACTGTGTGGTATAAAAGTTACTAGCAAAACAATCCTGCCCGGCATCTGAGGGTGTGAATCAAAAGAGATAAGAGAAAAAAAAAGGACGTGGACTTTGTTCGCTATCTGTCTTTGAAGAGTGAATGTCGAGAACACAACGGTAACAGACAGCCGCGCCAACTACGTGGATGATGTACAGTATCTAGGTAAAGTGCCAAAATATGATAGAAACTATCTACCTAGGTAGTTCTTGGGGAATGTGTATGAATATGTCTGATAATTTTCGGCTTGGAGTATAGATAGACCTAAGTAGAACGAACTTCTTACTGAGAAGCTACTTACCTTGCCTGCTAGGATCTACTAGCAGGAGTTGGACGGGAATGACAGCTTGTATTCACCTAGGTGTCTGTTTACGGAGTCAAGCCGAGCCATCTAAAGATAAATTGGCACTTTACCTACAAGCAGATGTCGTTCACTGTAGGTAAGTCCCCCTTGGCCTAGACCACGAACCCCGCGTCCGTGCCCTGATTTCTGATTTCCCCAGAAAAAGTGCACGCGCCTTCCTGCAGCCGCGGCACGGCACGGCAGACTTGTAGATCGACGTCAACCACATCCCCACCTCCTCCCTCCCCTTTTCTACCTTCACCTCCCCCCATCGTTTTGTTGAATTGCGACGGGGGCCACACTCACGAGCTGGTGCTACCGATAATCCTGGGAATAAGGTTGGCTTGATTTACAATCGCTGCTAGGAGGAGGAAAGAAGTAATATCCCCGGTTCTCCGATCCCACACGCCGCAGTGCATACACAGTACTGCCCGCCATGCCCAAATCCCGAATGCGTCTCTTCGTGCTCGCCGCCTTCCTCGTTGTCGCCGTCATCGTATATGTCAAGCGCGGAGCAGAGGAGACGCTCTCGTCAGAATACTACACCAGAACACAGGAGGCCCTACAAGCAAAGGAGTACGCGGAAGCGGCCAAAGAGCGCGATGCCGCCAACATAGGCGAGCGATTAAAAGCGGCCGAAGAGGCCGCGAAAAAGGCCGCCGACGACAAGAGCCAGCGGTACCTGGAATCCGTCGAGGGGACGACCGAGGACGACAAGAGCGTCGCGGGGCGCGTGAAGCTCACGCAGCAGGGCGGGGACAAGAAGCTCGGGGTTGCGAAACAAGGGGGGCGGACGAGGGAGAAGGATGCATCCGAGTTGGAGCACGAGACGCTCGAGGACCATGAGGTCGAGGTTGAGTTGAATGCGATTCTCAAGAAGAGTCCCGGTAGGGCACTGATTCCTCTGTTCTTCGAGCGTCATTATGCTGATGTTTTTCGCTTCAAGTGATAATCTTCTCCAAATCCTATTGCCCTTATTCCAAGCGAGCCAAACAGCTCCTCCTCGAGACATACAAGATATCCCCCGCCCCCTTCGTCGTCGAACTAGACCACCACCCCTTGGGCGCCAAACTCCAAGATACCCTAGCGGAGAGCACGCACCGGAGGACGGTCCCGAACATCCTCATCATGGGCCGCAGCATCGGCGGCAGCGACGACATCGCCGCGCTCCATGAGGCTGGGAAGCTGGAAGAGACGATTCGGACCATGGGTGGGAGCCGCATCACGGAGGTCAAGGTGGCTGCGGGTAATGATGCGGAGAAGAAGTCGGAACCGGCGGCGTTACGATGAGGGAGGAGAAGAGTGTAGGACCCCTTGCTGGAGCTGCTGCTTCACATTTTGAAGCTACTGAGCTATCTCCTCTCTGGATGCGAAGATATCGTCACGGTTCACGTGTCAGTGATTTGGTATCGAGTGGACTCTGGCTTTAACGGTCAAGCGTTCGGGACTGCTGGCGTTAGCCGCGCTAACCTTGCGGGGGGGGTGGGCTTTGGCGAGATGTAAGATGGTCCTTGCTGGGCTCTAGAAGGGGATTTTGTTCTTGTTGATCCGGCGTTCTTGGGGTGTTTAGGCTGGAGTGGGACATCATCATCATCATACATTCATGGGCCGGTAAGGCCCGTTTTGGAACTTGTTCCTGGCAAGGCGGGGGATTGGGAACTGCGCCATCAGCATGCTTTGCGGCGCCTTGTTTTTGGTTGTTGTTTGGATTGTTGTTGGTTTCGATTACGGGAGTGGTTGGAGGGAGGAGTGGTTGGGGGTTGTTGGGTTTGTGGCGTGGACTTGGGAATTGGACCTGGCTTTGGGGTTGTGGGGATACTGTGTATGAGGTAGAGGTGGTGAGGGGTTAGAAGATAGTAGTAATAGATCGAGAAAAGATGGGACTGTTTCGCTGTTTTGTGAGGTACTGGAGAGACGGGGGTATTATTACCAGGCTATGAAATGGACGGAATGTGGGAAAGACGACAATAGAAACTATAGTCTACGTATGAATTTCTACTGTGTCATTACGGAAAGCAGATCGAGAATTTTAGGTATTGGATAAAATGATAGTACCCTGCAAACAAGTCCCAGCCCGTCGTTGTTTTGCGGCATGGGATTTCATTGCGTATTACAGCCTTAGCAGTGTCAGGGCCTAATCACTGATTCTTTGAAGTCCATTTTATAGTAACGTGCTGCAGTCCTCCCTCCTATCACACCGCACCATTAGTCCTGATACGAAGTGGAGACTTGTCGAGTGCGCGGTGACACAACTCTTCAGCACTAATCTCAGCCATGATATCGAAAACACTGACATTCGCGTCCATTTCTTTCCAAAACCAACCCCTCAGTGTCACCGCCAGCAACGAGTCGACGCCCATGTCGTGGCTCGACCCCGTCAGATCCAGCGCTTCTTCTTCGACGCCCAACTCGAACGACAACTTGCGCCGGAAGTCTTTTAAAACCATGTCTATTTGCGCTGACAGTGACGTTACGGAGGCTAGCCTCTTCGACAATGTCTCCGTCTCCCCCTCGTCGGCATTTTGTGCAATCGACGTTTCGGATTTGCTAGATCCACTGGTAGAATCTACGAAGCGCAAAGCGTTAAACAGCGGCTGATCCAATATATGCGACCGCATCACCGACGACGAACCTGAAGTGCCACGGGACCCCCTCAACCCAATAACCGTCTGGCATCTCTTCCCCCCTCTCGCCCTTTGCGAATTACAATAGAAATCGAGCAGGCCCATCAACTGCGGTTCCGAAATCGGTCGGATGTAATACAACTTTGGCCAAATAGTCAACAATGTTAGGCACAAGTTCATTGCGCCAGTTGGGAAAGTTGCGCATGCTTTGTAGCCATTGCCGGTAGTTGACGGGCTGGTGAATACCTTCTGAATGGAAGTTCGAGATCGATGAGATAGTATGAAAGGCCGTGGGAGGCCAAAGAGGAGGACATACCCGATATTATTTGAAGACTTCACATTGTCCCAGATGATTGGTCCTTGTGTCACAGCCCAGTGGCATGGCACGCTGGGCCACCTCCGTTTATATCAAGCGCCGTGGTTGCAGAACAATAAATCCTGTTAACAATCGGACTGAGATTAATCGTGGACCAAGGGTACCGTGTGGTATTAGGCAAGCTGAAGCCAACTGGAGGCAACTGAGGCATCAGGCATACGGCGTGGACAATTCCGTCATTTTATTGGAAGGTACTACCTAGATTCATGTAAGGGCTGTCCAGACGGACTTTCGCATCCTTCAGACGTCCAACATTGAACTGCTCCAGGGTCTGCCCGCTGTAGCCACAGTTGAAGATCTACGGCCCGGCGAAGGGGGCCCCAACCCCCGCGGATGGCACGCTTCAGGGGAATCTGTATGTGCGGCGTAGTGCAGGGCTACGGACCTCGGGAGTGAGAGGATGCAAAGCGTACCAAACTCATTGATGCAGGGACGAGAATAACAACTTTTGAGGCCTAGCCAACAAAAAAAATGCTTTACCCGTAGGATTAGAAAGCATTTGATTGTGGCGTGGACTGGGTCGATCCGAGTTCCCCAACTCCGTGATGTTCGCGCGGCCAATGATGACAAGGTCCGACGCAAACTACCTCGAGCTCCGCCCGTTGATCCAGGATGCCAACGGCAATTAAAACCAACCCTTGTGAAGGGTATTGCAGCACGCAAGTGGATTTGCAGTACCTATCGGCAGATGCAGTGAACCGCCTCGCATCCTTCTCCAGGAGAAGATTTGTTTCTCTACTTCCTCTCAAGCGGAAGTTTAATAATACCCCAGGGTGGGTGAGACTGAACCCACCACAGCTCCATTGAATTAACGGTCCGGGATCAAGATGCAGGTTTGATGAAGTCCGCCTCCGCGACTGTTACAGGGTCCCGAGACTCAGCGGGAGGCGAGTATTGCCTGCCCAGTGTATGCATATACCTCGCCATTCATTTCTCTTGTTGCAGTCAAACTTGCGCGCTTCATAGGATCGAACCTTCGACAGGATGTCAGACCTCTCGACTTCGCCTGATTACATCGGGTGGAAACTGGTTATCTTTACGGCCGTGTTTATCCCGCTTCAGACTATCGCTGTCCTTCTACGTTTTTATGCTCGTAGGTTTGTTGTTGGTACTAAATACACGTTGGAAGATGCCCTGGTTCTTTTGTCTCTTGTACTTCAGATCATCCTCTCGAGTGTCGGAGTCGGTGAGTAGGAATCATGCCTCCAAAGGCAAACTGGACTAAAAAGTAGCAGCTACTGTCCCTCAAGCTGGGGTTGGATACCATGTCGATTATCTCAAAGTCCATGATCCGGCTAAGCTTTTCGCTTGGTTCAAATACCTGCTGGCAATAACAGTGATATACGCTTTCGCGTCTGTTATCCCCAAGTTGGCTATCCTGGTACTCTATCACCACGTCTTTGCCACGCGCAAATTCCGGATCATGTCGTGGGCTTTAGCGGCATTTCTTGTCGGCCAGATAGTTTGCAACACCATTGTTTTGCTTGCCGCGTGTCGGCCCTTCGAAGCAAACTACAACCCAATAGTTCCCGGGGCTACCTGCATCAATAGGGAACTGTTCTTCACCTGGGCGACGCTTCCCAACATTGTAACAGACATTATCATGCTGGCTCTTCCGTTACCAGTTGTATGGGGCCTCCACAATACACTGCGCATCAAGCTTGGTCTCACATTTACCTTTCTCGTCGGGAGCAGGTAAGCTGGATCTACAACCTCAGAAGATATTTTGCATTACAGACATCCACACTAACGTACGTTTAAGCGGACTGATTACTTCCATACTTAGGTTCCAGACATTTTTACATACCGACTTATTCAAAGACACAACCTGGGATGCAGTGGAGTTGATTTTCTGGACTCTTGTCGAACCTGGATCATATCTGATTTCTGCATGCCTCCTGTCCTACCGACCTTTGCTGGAGCGTTTCACCTTACTTTGCCCTTTGGGACCCCGAAGAGGCGGTCACGGTCGCTCTCAAAGCACAGGTTATCGAACCGGAAGGTCTGGCGCGGATGGAACTGGAGCTTTGCCTCTCACAAACAGGAGCACGCATACGAAGGGATTCAAAGAGTTGGATGATGATGAGGCTGGGAGCATCGACACAAGCACTCTCGCATTTGCGAGCCATGGGAATGGAGTCAGACATCCTCGAAGCGGGTTGATTACAGTAACCACAGATATCGAGAACCAGTGGTCAGAGCGTTGAACCTGCCTGGCAGCGCAGAGATATAGTTCTGATAATACGCCATCTGAATCCTCTGATGGACGAACGGCTCTGTATACTCAGTGATTCAGAGCACTGCTTCGGTGACAGCCTTCCAAAGCTATAGTATTGGTCAATGATTACGATCAAAATTCGTCGGCTAAGAGCCATTCTAAATGCCATACCCTTTCCTCATCGTCCTCGTCCTCCCTTTCAACTGCTTGTCATACATTTTCCTACGCCTTCTCGACGAGCTCCTTCCCCGGCGTCACATCCTTGTCAGTGTCCGCGGAATCCGCGCCATCATCTTCCAACTTCCTTACATCCACCGGCCTCTCGGGTACCAAAAACACCGCCGCAAACGTAGTGGGAATACACACCACAAACGCCACAAACGCGATGATCAAATTCACCATGGGCTTCACCTTCGCCGCCCCAACACCAAACGCAATAGCCGATCCTACCGACTCAAACGTCCTCACCAGGCCAACCCCGAGCGTCAACGTCTCAATATCATCAAAGAAGGTCCCAAGGATCCAATACACAAACATGTAATGCGACTCGTTCATGAACCGGAAGAGCACATTGACGGCGAACCCGCGGCCGAAACCCGGTTGCGCCCAGTCGAGCGTGACCTTTGGCGCAGCATCGGCATATCTCTTCTCGTTCACGACCTGCCACGCGAAGAGGGCGAGCATGACGATGGAGAAGAGGGACCAGGTGAGTTTTGCGAGTTGCGGTCGGCTGAAGTATTTGAGGTCGTAGAACCAGCCCCAGAAGATGTTTGCGGCTGTGGCGGCGAGGCCGGAGGACAGGGCACCTAGGGCACGCGACCGGACGCTGAAGTACTTTGTCAGGTAGATGCCTTGGTAGGTGTTGTTCCAGTTGAAGCCGACGAGGATGGGGATGAGGAGGAAGAATTGCTTGGTGCGGAGGAGGCGCCACCATTTTGCGAATTCCTTCTTGAGGTTGGTGTTTGTTGTTGGGTCGGAGAGCTTGCGGCGGTCGGCGCGGAGGACCTTTTGGGGTGGTGATACCAACATGGCGAGGGGGAGGCCGGCGCATTGGATCCCGATGAGGACGAGGTAGGTCGTGTAGCCTACCTTTCCGCGCTTGCCGTCTCTGACGTTGAGGGAGAGTTGGATCGAGGAGCCGATCAGTTGGCCCAGTTCGCGCAGCCCGAGCCATATCCCCGTGAATCGACCGCGTTCCTTGACGTCTGCGTAGCCTAGCGCGATGGCGCCTTCAGAAGCCCACAGCGCGGAGGCGGCAATCCCGCAGGTGGCGCCGCCGAAGAGAACGAACCATTCGGTGCCGTAGCGGTTGTTGACGTAAAGCGACGCCGAGTAGGGGGCGTAGCCTAGGGTTCCGAGGATGAGCACGGTCTTGAGACCGAATTTGTTGGATAGGACCGCGAAGATGGAGCAGCCGAAGGCCATGATTCCGAAGGTGAGCGAGTTGGCGCCGTTGACGAGGTAGGGCTCTTGTTGTCCGCCTGCGCCCGTGTCTGGGTTTTGTTAGTAGAGGGGTTTCTAAGGAGTATGCTGAAGGGGAGGCTGGCTCACTGTTGAGGGCATTCCAGATGCCGGGTTGGGTGAAGGAGATCAATCCAACCATGATGACGTTGAAAAGTGGACTTCGATACCATCTTGTTAATCTTGACACTGGCTTGAAGACAGTTTCCCCGGCCTGGACCTCGCTGTCCTTTTTCGCCTTATGATTCTCTTGTATTTCAGGCATCTCTTGCTCCAGTAGTCTTCACAACCTGTGCGCAACCTAGGCGATGAGATGCAACGAGTACATCTTCCCGACATACGGATAGAAGAGCTTTGATATTAATATTCCATCCGTACCCCCACCATCTAGTCGCACACATATCATACACCCGTCTTCCGACTCATGCATTCCGAGAACGAGAATTTGAATCCGTATCGCGGATTATCTCCATTGGCTTGGCGGTCGAAAATCCAGAAGCTTTGCCTTACCCATGCCGGTCGGTCCCGCATTGCGTGATAGAGGTTTGAATGAGGACATTTTCCGCCTAACTGCAAGCGAGCGCTAAGGATACTTACCTATGTAGATGTACGAAAGCTCCATCTTCTTCGGCAAGTGTAATGGGAACACGATCAAGGGCGAGCTTGGACATGGGCACAAAAACCACTTGCCTATAGATAGCAGTGGAATTCTTGTGTCGGAATCATCGGTGTTGGGGTTGGGGTTTACCGTGGTGCTGGTATTGTGCTCTGGACGTGTCTCGTCAGGGTTACTCTCTGGATAGGATAGAGATGTGCTGACTGCTGACCAATATCAATCGCGCAATTCGCGACTACGCCTAGACAGGCACATACTCCGTAAACAGTCGCTCAGTCCATGGACTCCATGATAATGGGAAAGATAATGGAGAGCACGGAGAACTCCAGTTACCAGTAATCAGTGCCGGCCTCTGGAGACTGGAACACGGCCACTGTGCGTGTGCAGTACTTGTAGCTATCCTTGAACTTTTCCGAGTGTGCAAGAATAATCATGCTTGATCGGATTCCTCCTAGATTGAACTATCCGGTGATGATCTGAAGCAGTAGTTGTCAGTTTCAGAGAGACTCTGGTATTCTTCAAACATATCAATACGTACATGGAGCAAGAACCCCTTCAGTACCGTCTGCGCATAGACATGTCCGCTATATGTCCTATTGCAGATGTAGGGTCATCAATCTTTCCTAATTCCATGACCTTGACATCGGAGGGCATGATGCGCCTCGTTGAAGTACAGGCGAGGCGTCATATTGCAGAAGCCCGGCGATACTATAGGCGTTACGCGCAATGGCGATTTGAGGCTCCATCTTTGATGAGGTTTGACAGGTTGGTTGCAAGGACAAGACGAAGTTACCTCGGGATCTTCTTGCGCGGTCCCGCAGCTGAGAGGGGAAGCCGAACGCCATGTACTATGTAAAAGTCCATATCTCTTGGAAACAACACGCTTTCAACTAAACTAGGCTGATTATATTATCGCCTATTAGACTTTATACTACCAAACTTCTACAAAAAGCGCATCAATACAAGCATCACATGACCGTTTAACAGCACGCAATATCTTCGGTGCATTATGTAATCACCTAGATTTGACTTCATCTCGTCACCTTCCCATCCATCTCAAAACCAAACGCGTGTGAATAGTACAATGGCGTCCGAATCAACCCCTCTGCTACACGAGGGAGACCAACATGGCTCTAGCCTTCCAGAAGTCGCCCATACAACCCGTAGCACATTCGCCCGCCGACTCAACGCGAAACACGCATTCGTCCTCATCACCACTATCGTCATCGGATCAGGCGTCTTCAGCTCTCCCGGCCCCGTTGATGCCAATGTACCTTCACCGGGCGTTGCACTTTTGGTCTGGTTGCTCGGCGGTTTTCTCGCCTGGACCGGCGCCCTCACCATGGCAGAGCTAGGCACGGCCATTCCTGGCGAGGGCGGTATCCAGCCCTACCTCAGCCACATTTATGGCGAGGTGTGGGGCTTCCTAGCCGGCTGGAGCTGGATCGTCGCCACGATGCCGGCGACGTTGGCGATTCTGAGTATCGTTTTTGTTGAGAGTGTGTATTCTGCTTTTGGGTGGGACAGCGCTCGTGATGGATTGGCGCAAAAGGGGTGGTCTGTGCTAGTGTTGGTAATTGTGACTATTGCCAACTCGATCAGTACAAAGACGAGTACGCGTTTAGGTGATTTCTTTGTCGTTATCAAGTTCTCGACTATCTTTTTGCTAATCCTGTCGGGCTTAACCGTTCTGGGGGTCTTTGTTGCGCAGCATGGAAGAGATCTCGGGGGAGGAGATTGGTATAAAAAGAGGTGGTTTGCAGCAAGGGATAGCGTGCTTCCTGATGGGAGGTTGGTTGATTGGAGCGAGGTGGGAGCTTGGGAGTTGTTGGGATTCTTTAGCACGGCGCTGTATGCGTCGCTATGGTCGTTTTCCGGTTGGGATAAGGTATGGCTGATTCAGAGTCTCTCGAGGGGGTCCTTCTTTGGCTTATATAAAACTTACATGCTCCAGGCAAACTATGTAGCAGCAGAGCTACGCAATCCCAGCAAGCAGCTTCCACTATCCGTCAATACAGCCATCCCAACCATCATCCTCTGCTATCTGGCTGCCAACACCGTTTACTACATCCTCCTTCCGTGGAACGTCGTATCTGTTACTGATGCTGCAGCAGTGGTACGTATAATAACGATCGCAGATGGTCTCCTTTGCACGCGAAGTCATTAATGCCCCATAGACAGCTATATCCCACTTCCTAGGCCAGGGACCAGCCTTCTTCGCCACGATACTCATCTGCCTCGTTATTGCTGGCTCTGCACTCGGCAACTCCTTCGTTGCAGGCCGCATGACCGTGGCCGCCGCGAACAAGCGCTGGCTTCCCGGTTTCCTCGGCAGTGTGGGCGAAATTGGAAGATGGAAGGTGTCAAGCGGTGCTGTAGACGCCGAAAACTCCGATGAAGATGAGGGAGCTGCAAGCGAAGCAGCAAACGAGGCGATGGACAAGGGGGAAGCTCCAATAAATGCCCTCGTTCTCAACACCCTGCTCTCATCCCTATACATCCTCCTAGGAAACATGCGCATCCTTCTCACCCTCAACGGACTCAGCGAGTACTCTTTCTTTTTCCTCACTGTGACCGGGGCCATCATCCTCCGCTTCCGGGAGCCGGACCTCCATCGTCCTATCAAGCCTCCGCTAGTGGTGCCTGTGCTATTTGCACTGATCAGCGGGTTTGTGGTTGTGAGAGGGGCCCTGTTTGCGCCTGTGCAGGCGGCTGTATTGGTGGGCGTCTGGGCTGTGGGGTTTGTGTGGTGGGCTGTTAGGGTTCACGGGATTGAGCGATTGAGAAGTGAGTGAGTCTGCCTTCAGGGGAAGCTCTTCTGAGCTTTGGTAAGCTTCCCGTCTTTAGATTACTGTATGAGCAAATGGGACGCGCATGCGGTTTTCATTCGATCATCATAATTCATGGGCAGGCAGGTCTGCGTAAATACAACATAATAAACAAGTCAGACGAACAACACCTTTATCTAGCAAAAAATCGCAGCAGTCCGAGGTGCAAAACCGGAAACGAGAATAATCTCATACCCCAATACCATTATACGCCCAGAACCGTCAAGAAAGTCTCAATCCGTCACCGACCACCCACCAACCCTCCAAGAAAACTCTTCCGTTTTCCTGCTCCCTGCGGAGGCGGAGGCCCGAACATCGCTCCACCGTTCTGCATAGGCACAGCCGAAGGATACCCCACCTGACCACCTGCGAGCTGACCCTGCCACCCTTGCTGCATCGGCATCTGCGCTGGAGCCTGTAATCCCTGGTCCAAGTGTGGATTGTAAGGTGCTGGAGGAGGCGCACTGTACTCAAAGCTAGAGTTGTACGTGCTGGCCGTGGTATTACCGGAGAAATGAGGAGATTGCAAGGGCAAGGCGGCTGCGTGTTGGGTGTAGGGAGTTTGGGGGACGCCGGGATTGAGGTATTGCGGTTGTGATTGCTGGATCGGAGGGGAGGAATAGGGGATGGATACTGGAGCTGGGATAGGGTTCGTTGAAAAGATTGGTTGCTGTTGTTGTTGTTGTTGCATGGGATAGCCGGGATTCTGATACGGTGTGGTCGGGTTTTGATACGGCTGTTGAGCAGGAGGTGCTGACTGAACGGGTGTGGCTAGAGTCTGGTATGGTGAGATGGGCGTAGCGGTCGGTTGAAATGGGGACCAGGGAGTGGTAGTCGGCGTTGCCTGCACGCTGGAGGTCTGTTGCGCCTGATACTGAGGGCTTGGGCTGGGAGGAGGCTGATTTGGTTGTTGCGTTTGGAGGAGAGTTGGGGGCGCACTCTGCACAGCCTGCGGAGGAGAAGTTTGCACTGCATGTCGTTCAGGTATCCCTGGTGTGGCAGCACGACTGGGAGTGCTGGATATCGCGAAAGAGCTTAGCATCGCCACCAAGCTTGACTGAGTGGACTGTTGCGGCATTGATCGAGCTCCAGTAGCTGCTTCTTGGGTTGCTGGCATGGTGGAGGTATTTACCATATGTTGGGGCTGCTGAGGCTGCTGAGGCTGCTGGGCCGGTTGCGTGGGTGGTGTCACTTGCACTGGCGGTACATTCTGTGTTGGAGGCGATGCGCATGCTGGAGCCTGCCATGATCCTTGGCTTCCCTGATTCATCGATGTAGTCCATGCAGGAGACTTCTCTGGGAATACGGGAGGCGGGCTGCTCCCCACCGCAGCACTATACGGCGGAGGTGGGACAGAAGGTGGTGACATCGAACCAAACGCAACCCCGTTCTCGTCCCCATACTGGTTCGGATATGCGTTAGCGTCGTAGGAAAACTTTGAGCCTGACTGTCCTGGTATGGAAGGAGCCGCATAGGGATTTGTTTGAGCAACAGGTGTCATTCCCGTGGACAAGCCTGTTGGTGTAGGTTGCATTGTGGATTGTTGACCACCGGATGGGTAACCTTGTTGCGGTGGCTGAACCTGCACTGATATGCTGGCCTGAAACCTTTTGAAGGGGTCCTCCCGAGGGATCGCTGTATTTGCAAACGTTCTTGTCGCTGGAGCGGGTGGCGTGGCCATTGATGCTCTTCGCCCGCTCGATTCATCTACGTAAGTATATGATGCTTCATCGGCTGCTGCAGGAGTTTGGTTTTGCGTGTCTTCAGCCATATTTGGCTGCTGAGGCGGTTGCCATGGGACATAACCTTCCATACCGAATGTTTGGAGAATGCGCAGACACTCCTTGGAATTTATGAGGGTAGAAGTCTGAGCGACTTGCGCAGGGGTGAATCCCGCATTGTTCATGGCATTGCGATCCGCGCCCAGAGAAAGGAGCATCTCGACTACTTGTGGTATTGCGTGTCTTGTCGCAAGGTGAAGTGGGGTTTCTCCTTTGTACGATCTCAACTCAAGACTGGCTCCACGTTGACAGAGAAATTCCACCAGTTCAGCGTGACCGCCATAAGCCGCGAGATGAAGGGCCGTTTTGGACTTGATCGTTACAGCGTCGATAGGAACACCAAGATCCAGATAGCGTTCAACTACATTGAGCTTGCCTCGCATAGCAGCGTAATGCATTGGAAGCCAGTGCTCCGTGGTGAGCCAGTTTGGATTAGCACCATGCTGCAGGAGAAGCTCCACACAATCCAAGGCACCGACATAGGAGGCTGAGTGGAGCGGAGTAAAGCCTTTTGTTGTGCCCGCCTCAACCTCCGCTCCTCTCTCAAGCAGCAACTCCATGACACCCACGTGGCCGTATGTGGCCGCTTTGTGCAATGGAGTTGCCTGTGCACCAATGTCGCGAAAAGTCATATGCCATGTATCGACGTTGAGGTCGAGGCCCTCGCTGTAGGCACCCGGGAGCCATCTTGCCAATGTCCACAAGCTGCCAAGTGGTGTTTCTTGCTTCGCACGAAGATTGACATCCCACCCCATGTCCAATAAAAGCGCCACCATTTCTTTCTGACCCTTGCGCACAGCAAGCTCCAGTGGTGTCTCCCCCAGCGGCTCCTGCTTGGCGTTGTGCATAAGGAGAAACTGGAACATTGCAATGTTTCCACGGGCGACGGTGTAGTCGAGCGGTGCATTACCGTGAGAGTCCCGTTTGTTCAGTCGAGACTTGAGTTCCCCGCGTTGGAAAACTTGTTGAGCCACTGCCACCAAATCAAGGTACGCGGCTAAGTGCAACACCGTAAAGTTTCTGGGGGCCGATAGGGTAGCTTTGCCCGTCGTGAAAGCCCAATATGTAATCCACCAGTTTTTCCTTGCTATTGACTTGGGAAGGAAGAAGGGAGACGAGAGGTTGAGGTAGGGGTTCGATGCTTCTTTCAAGTGATCAGGCCAGAAGCTTGCGGCGTAGGGAAGAAATGGGTAAGTCATGATATGCTGATTGTAAACCATGGCGTTTTCAAATTGGCAGATCGGATGGTGGTTGAAAGGGCCAGACTCCAGATATGAGATGCAAAACGTGGTGATGTCACCGTGAATCTGTGAAGGGATAATGTGGAATCTCGACAGACGTGGGTCGTGCATTAAAACTGAAGAATCACTAGTGAGAAAGTCGACGAGTGACTGATGGATCAAGTTGACCGTATGATCTTCCGTCTGGATGCTGAACATGTTTCCGCAGGCGAGGATGGTTGCTTTAATGTACTCTATTGCATCCTGACAGCTGTAATGCGAGAGATTGAGAGCAATCCACAGCTCCATCAGATCCATTGGGCGTCGTGCGCAAATGGTCCATCGAAGTAGGCCGATGGCGAGGTCGACCAGGTGTTGGGGAATATTGAGCAGGATCCTGGCGTACATATCCTCCAATGTTGGAGGGAGAGAGTTGCATGTCTCTTCCATGTTGTCGACATGCACCTTCTTTATTTCTTCAATAGCGAAGTCCACCCATAGGAACGTGCCATCACCACGATACTCTAAAGCTGCACAGATGAAGGATTGCACTTCGGTGGGGAATTGCCTTTCTTGGGCCAGCTCTTCTATCTTAGCTTCGATGTATACCCTTAAAGATGGATTATAGTCCTCATCCATTTCGTCCTCTGCAATGTGCACTTCTTCCGCTTCTTGATGTTCCGTTGGTGCACTGGGTCGTTCATCAATATAATCAGCTGGTTCGGTCGTGTAGGGAACCCCTTGAAACAATGATGCTGAAGTCGAGACAGCAGCGGATGAACTGGATGCCGTTACAGAAGCGGCATTCTGTGTAGTATCTGATGGTTTCGAAGTGACCTGGTCAGGGTGCGCAGCGTTCGTGAAGCTAGGCTGCCCTAGGTTTGCTGCTGTAGACTGCTGCTGAGCTGAAACAGCGGCATGGGAGAGGTCTGTTGGGATGGATACACCATACTGCTGATATGATGGCCCGGAGGTGTGGATCGACGGTGGAGACGTAGTCGCAGACTGGGTCGAAGTCGACGTTGATATTCCCGAAGACGCTGTAGACACCGTTTCAACAGAATACTGCGTCGCCGAGAGTGCGCCTGGAGGCTGAGAAGAAGCGGTAGTAATGGGTTGAGTTGAAGGGAGCGAAAGAGGTGCTCCAGTCGACACTAGCTGGTGTTGCGGGGAGGATGTGGAGACGGCCGGCTGTAATGAGAGAGATGAAAGAAGCGTCTGTTGCGCGACTGATGCATCTGTTGGCATGGAGGCAAGTAGTGTTAGAGCGAGATTCTGACCAGAGGACTTCCCTGCCTGTGTGGCTGATTGCTCGTTTGTTGGAATTGGCCCACTTGTCAGCGCGAGCGCACCGCTATTGTAGACCAGCTGATTATTCCCAGGCCACGGCGGGTTGGTGCCGACCAGCGGGCTTGCTAATGCAGAATATGGAGGCGCGGGTGATGACACCGTCGGCACGACCTGTGCTAATGTACTGGGTGGATTGTTTGATGATGTTGCAGAGGATCCCTCTGCAACAGTCTCGTTCTTTTCTGTTTTCTGTAGTGTTTGCTTTCGAATTATGGTTGAAGCGACCTCCTTCAGTCTGGGTGGCCTTTTTGCAGGCTGTGCACTGGAAACGCCAGCTTTGCCCGCCTTCTTGGAGGGACCTCCGCCTATCGGAATGCGCGGGAAATCTCTCAAATATTCCAAAAGCCATTCTGGCTCTTCCCTGCTCACAAGAAGCATCTTCAGGCCCGAGCCCGTTTTCTGTCCAATCTTCCCCGTCTTCGGGACATTACTGCTTCCGTAATTGTCAGTGGGAACCCCTTCGTCGACGACCACTTGCGGCTCATCGAGAAAGAAGTCTCTGACTAGTCCCACCAGCCGCTGAAGAGATTCTTCTTTGCAACCGTCTAGGCCATCGATGATGCAGTACACTTGCCCAGCTATCGGGTCCCTTATCATCTCTTCGAATACTCGCCATAGCGTTTCAATATAGTTCGGCCCGAACAGATCGCTCCCAGAATCCTCATAGTACTCGACCAGATACTTTGTCAATTCTTTTCTAACCGCGATGAGGCGTCTTATAAGTCCTCTTAGCACATGAGACGCGGTGTCCCGGTTGTCTTGTCTTTCGATAAAATAGTACAGCACAGTGATTTCGCTGGCATGTTGTGCTAGCTTGTCGAATTGCTGGCTGAGGAAGATGGCAAGCATAGTCTTCCCGCGGGCCTGTCCGCCTGAGACCCAAAGGAGCTGCGAGCGAGTTCGGACATTTCTCCAGTGCTTGTAACGAGGATCGTCGATTATCCAGTCGCAAGTTGCCGTAATCATGCGCGGCTTGCGGCTCAATATACTCCGTCGATCGTCTATAGGGTCCCTAAAATTATAGCAGAGCGCCTTTCTCGCTTCACGCTCCAACGTCTGGTCATCTCTGCCGAGATGTGGAGCTGCCAACATAAGCTACAATACACACCCACGGAGTGAATGGACGTACTATTGAAGATGACATCTCCAGATACAGTGACATTTGAACCGTTCCATTGAACACCATGGTTTTCGAATTTTCCGTGAAGGTAGTTCGCTGCCTGATGGATATGGCCTTTCGAGTGCTTTGTGGAGGCCATGCTAGCCATCTAGCAAACCACCTACCATTGACTACACCCGGTGGGGGCGGAAGTAGTGATGGAGGTAGTAGTCAGGAGTTCTAAGCAGCACGACATGGCCTGCACTCGAGATAGACTGTTTCTCCAGAGAGGCTGAAGTGTCTGGAGGGGGACGTGGAGTCCGGTCCGTCTTGTAAAGCGATTTTCAGCCTCATGATTAAACTGGGTACCCCGGAGGGACAGGGCCTTTCTGGACGGCTGAACATGTAGGTCTTCCGGGATCACCGATTTGGTGTAGGGATATGCGATATGGTTGGATTCGACGCCACGAGGTGGTTGGTAGCGAGCAATATCGGGAAGCGCTGTGGCTTTTGTCGCTGTGTAACGAGTAAGAATTTAGTTACGTCTTCCTGCTGCAGACAGCCTTTCAAGAGCACACGTCCGGCTTTTGTGTTACATACGGCAAAATTCACCAACAGGACGTGTTCTTGACCTCGTATTCCCGGCCCAGCCCACCCTACTGCGCCCTTTCACATCCGACTGAACAGACAGGGGGTCGCAGGGGTATATCTGATGCTGTAATTGGCCTGACAGCGCCTCCTTCCAGGTATAATCAGCCTTGAAACATCGTCTGTAGCCAATTGAAATACTTGAATTTGGTAATCTAACCCAGAGCAGCAGTACAAGGGGGTGTTCAGTCGGATGTGAGAGGGCGCAGTAGTTCTCCAGGTTGCCCCGCGATGTACAATAAATCGCAATACAGTAATAGACATTGTCTACGTACATAGGGAGGATATTCTGCTTTCCTTGGCCACAGTTAGCGACAGTCTTTGAAGCCAATCCTCCCTTTAAGAATATGAGGTCTTCGAGGAAGTCACTGCGGGGCCAAAAGCGGTCGGAATGCACAAGGCTGGCGGTATCGCATGATAGAAAGCGGGTTCAGCTCATCATACGTCGGGGGGTTACTTGTCCTGCTTCAGCCTTGCGCAGCTGGCCTTAAAATAACCCTTCCCCAGGGTGGGAACGACCCTGGCAGCCTGGCTAACCCTCCCTCTCAATCCTTCGGAAGGAACATAACTTAGTACCCTTCATCGTCTGGCGCCCTTCCCAAGTCTCTGGGTTCTCTTGTTATCGCAGGACAATTTCGCAAGATGGTCTTCTTCGGCAAATCGGCCGCCGCATCACCGGATAACTCAGTTGAGAATGACCACGAAACACAGGACATTCTTTCTACCCGGGGCGAGTACGGATTAGCCATCTGTCACGATGGGGGTGATGGTGCTGTGGCAGAGTCAGTTGCCGTACCTTGGTGGCAGTATCCTACTCACGACGAGCAGTATTGTATTCGTACATGGTCTTACTGGAAATCGTCACAACACGTGGACGCACAAGGGTCAAGAGGTCTTCTGGCCGAAGGACATACTTCCCAAAGACTTGCCCAAGACACGCATCATGACTTATGGCTACGATGCAGACATAGCTCACTTCGTGGCAACCGCATCCCAGAATAGAATTGGCGAACATGCAGGGAATCTCGTGAATGCGATCACTCAAATCCGCGAGCGGACGGACACGGAGAGCAGACCAGTGATCTTCGTCACGCATTCTCTGGGAGGGTTGGGTCAGTGAGCTATAGTGAACGCAAGGAATATCTACTGACTGCGAACAGTGACGGAAGATGTCAGTAAACCCCAGTCAAGGGCATAAAATGACTGCTATACTCACTGCGGTCAGGCACTTCTTTTTTCAAAAAATAGCGCAGAAGAGCACTTGCAGGATCTGGTGCAAAGCGTAGTGGGGATCTGTTTCCTGGGTACTCCTCACTGCGGCTCAGATCTCGCACGGTGGGGGAGCATAATGGGCAACCTGGTAAACGCGATCAAGACTGCCAATGTCGACCTGGTCAATGTCCTGAAAACCGACTCTGAAGTTCTTGCTCGGGTCCAGCGAGAATTCCACACCATGCTGCGGGGACCGATATTCGAAAGGAAACCGCCTCTAAAGATAACCTGCTTCTTCGAGGAATTGCCTGTGAGGGCCGTTGGGGAAGTGAGTGTAGGTTGCAACGCCGATAGAAAGCACACTGACTCTTTTATAGATAGTGCCGAAGCACTCAGCAATCCTTCCATCGTACAATGCCATTGGAATTCGGGCAAACCATACGGATATGACCAAATTTTCTGACGCATCTGATGCAGGCTATATGTCTGTGTCCGGAGAACTTCGACGATGGGTGAAGGCAATAGCAAAGGCGGCTCACGAGAATCCGAGAGTGAATGAGTATGGATTCGCTCATCCGGGACAACGTGACCGTGCAGGAGATCATACTTACGGTGCACTTCCGCGACAACCGTCACCTTACTCCCAGGACTCTCGAGATCATCAGCAGTACATGCACGACATGTATCGATATGGAGGATCAGCTTCTCAGGGACATGGGTCAGCTCCACGTTATGAACCATACAGATCTGGGGTCGGCTATGCAAGGCCACCTCCGCCTCCGGAGCCAAAATATATCGAATCGGCACCAGAAATGCAGCCTTCGCCAGCTACACTGGGGCATCATGAGGAATCTCGCAGAAGACCAAGTTCTCCAATGTTCCCTCCCGGACCTCCACCGCCAATCGATGAATATAATGATCCGCCGTGGGCAGAAGGTTATGCGCCTTTTACAAATGCACGACACCTACAGTCGCCTCCACAGCCTGGACCTTATCAAGGTGCCAGTATTATATACGGGTCGCAAACAACACACAGTGGTGGGAAAACAGTAAACGGTGGGAACTGGAATATCCAGGGAAACGTTACTTTCTAGCTTACGTAGGTATTATTGACTTCCGTGTCTGCAGCGTAGCGCTGTTTCGCAAGAGAAATAGTTTCATCTGAATTTCCGGGTACATAAGGTATATACAGGATAACAGCAGAGGACAGGAAGAATATTGATGAGCAGGAACCACGCATCTCCCAATTCGATCGCCCTGCTGGGTGATTCTGGACTCATCGCACCAAAGCCAGAGAATTCTTGGTCGAGATTCGATTTTGACGCAATCCATCTCTGGCCACTGTTTCGTTTCCATCGATTTACAGCCGAGGTCCCAATAAATGCAACCCCAACGTCAGTACTACTTCTCATCCTTGAATAACTCTTCCACTGTATTAATACATCAGGTGGGACGAGTGTCCATCGTGATCTCAAGTCCTGAAATTTACCACACAAATGGAATTGCCAGGTACTTCCTGAATTTGCTTGGGCTTCTATTGTCATCGAGCAAACGCAGCCATTCTTTGCTCGTTGGTCGCATGACTAGTCGCCGGTCCTGCCTCTGCAGAAAGCATATAAACACTTCTTAGCCATTTCTCTGCTCCTTTAACATCTTTTCAAATCCGCAGCTCAGAGAAACCTGCGGTCTCCTACACCTCGCACTTTGCAACAAACACAGTAGACGCCAATTTTGCGATAATAGCAAAACTCCAACCTTGAAGTCCCCAGTATGCCCCGCAGGCCAAAAGGGAGGGCAGACCCAAAGTCACCTGTCAAGGAAAGACCCAAAGAAGACAGCACAGACAAGCGCCTCCCGAGGAATCCAAATGAAATGAAAAATAGGACTCTTCAAGAAGCACTGAAAGGCGCCGCAGATTCCGGCCATGTCTTTGCAATGAGCCCCAGTGTGAAGGCGGATTATAAGACGCATGACGGTCCTGTCATGAACAAGAAGGCGCTGCGTAAGTTCCGCAAAGAAGGAAGAAGGGGTGCTGAGAATGTTTCTGTCCCTCAAACTCAGGCCTCGGAGCGGCAAACTGATAATGGGGAATGTGGTTCTAGTGGAGTCACTGAAAGCGTACCAGGCACAACAGAAATGAAGTGCCGTTTGAGGAGACTGAGCAAGCTGGGTCGCAGGGTTCAGGCAATCAACCCTTCTCCATCGACGAGGACAGGAACGCAGATAAATCTACAGAGGATACCAACAATGCCAGCGGCATGGTTGACCGCCATCGAAAGCGGTCAGTCATTTGAGGGACTCAATCTGATCATGATGGATCTGAGGCATCAGGTCGAAAATCTCATGCAGCTGATGGAGGAGTGCAATAGTAAGCTTCGAGGTCTTAGCAACGCGCTGTGAGGATTAGAGTCATATATTACTCTGAAATGGTTCGTCTGGCACAGTTTGAGTGATAGGGTCGACTATAATTGGTCTTTGACTTTCAGTTGAGAGTCAGTTCAGAAAACCATGAATGGAGCGGCTACTCTACGAAGTCACATTTGAAGAGTTCAAGAAGACAGGTTAGAGGTCGGTCGGTACCACCAAAAGCAGTAGTCTAGGAATTTGTAGATCAGAGATTCCTCACAACATGATCCCTTGATGAACCAAGTTTCACATTCCATGCTCATCATCCACTTACATATACCATTTTCCCATCTGTCGAAGAATTCAGATTTTACCGTTGCGTCTTCCCTGAAAAATACTCATGTCCTAGCAGAATGACTGCGTACTTCAAATCCGCCTTCCTTTCCGCGGCCCTCCTGGCCAAACTGGCCACCGCCGGCGTCCAGGTCTCTCTCCTTGTGATTAATATGTCGCCATTTCCCGCCACGATCGACTTCACCCTTGGAGAGAAATGCATCAAGCACGACTTTACCCCGTCCTACCTACAAAACTATTTCCAGTCCTGGGAATCGAGCAGTCTTGCCGACGACTATGACCACGATTACGCCTCATACAACGACTATCTCCAACAGTTCAAAGCACAGATGGGAGTTCCCACTCTGCGGGGTTTCGAAGCGCCTATGACCGGTGTTCAAGTCGTTCCCAGATTGAGGATACCCAGCGACGGTTCCGCGCCAACGAAGTCATCCTATTCCGTGTTCACTGCTGAGATGGATGCGCGCATCTTCAGTTGCAAGAATAGGGACTCATGGCAATCTTTCTCCATCACCGTACAGGACTCAACAGAGTCTTTCACTCTGAAAGATCCTGCAGCCGATGACTGGCGACTGGATAAGACCGACCCGGACACCACGCCTCTCGTCATTGGGCCTGGAGGCCGCTCAAACTGGCTACCAATTACCCTAGATACTATCACTCTTGCTGCCACCATCATCACTTTCGGATATGCTGCTGCCGCCGCCTCGGCAGGAAGAGCCGTGGCATCCTACACCGCCGGGGAGCTGCTCGCACTCGGCTCGGAGGAGTACTTTGATTACGCGGTATCAAAAGTGGCTGCTGAGCTAGCTTTGAAGAATGCGTATATATCCTTCGGAGGAGCTTCATTTGCCGGTGCCATGGACGTGCTTGTTTCTGCTGACAAGGACAATCGGAATCCGCTCAAAGCTGAAGAACGGGAGATTCTTAGGAAGCAATTGGACCGCATGGCGATGAATTACACTGCAATCTACGAGTCGATAGACGAGGACAAGCGGCAGGCTTGCGTCATGGGTCGGAATTGGTGGAACATCTACGAGTGCCTCGTCGCCGGCGCGGTATTGATCATTCAAGGGAACGGGAAGGCTGTGGCGATGCCTCTTCCCAACGTTTACAGGGCTTGGGAATGATGGGCCGTTTAAAGTCCAGCAATAAGAGCTGATTGATACACGGGAGCACCGTTTCGAGAAGGACATACAATCTGGAGCTCAGAAAAGCGTCCCTGATAGATAGCTCACAGATGTCGTAACAAAGACTGAAGTCTTCAAGTTTTCATGCCATGGAACCATCTATCTATCCCGCTCCTCATCCCGCTCCCACTCTCCCCTCCACTTCAAAAACTCTTCAAACGCCATCGTCCCCTTGATAGTCCCCGTCTTCTCATACCTCTCAATCATAAATCGCATCTCTCCTATCCAGATCTTACACTCTTTACATACCTCCATATCCGAGGTCACAGTCGTCCTCACCTCAACGGCATCCCCTTTACACCTCACCGCCTCAAACTGATGATCCGGGATACCGTGCCCGGAAACCACATTCTCCCCCAACGAGGAGAACCTCGACGACGTCGATGTGCGGGAGGAAGAAACCGGTGAGACTGGGCCCGAGAGAGCGCGCCTCGTAGCAGACGACGAACTGGCAGTGGTGCCGGAGCGCGAGAGACTAAACGACGCAAAGCGTTTGCTCAGCTTTCCAGGATTGCGCGACTGAGAGAAGAAGGGCGTGCTATTTGCGCGGTCCAGGGGAGGACTCATGATCGCTGAGGGCCCTCTAAGTTCGACGAGGCGCCGCTCAGCTTCTGCGCAGAGTTTCCAGGGCGAGGAATGGCGTTCGCCAATGTGGCCGCAGCCATTGTGTTGTGTGTAGTTATGGTAGCACATGTGAGCTGTCGGAGTGATGAACTACAGGCTCGGCTACGGTTCAGGCAGGTGAGTTCTGATATGGAAGACACACAAAGAGAGGGTGTAACAGTTGCGGACGGCTGCTGGGTAATAATAACGATTCATGTTTCTGAGGGCGTTGGCGAGAGCGTGAATTAGCGGTGAAGGATTCTCCAACCTCCAGCTTGGAAGCGACAAACACCATCACGTGTCTCAATCGGTTGCTTAGTCAAGTTTACTGGGTACTGGGTGTGAATATCACCAAATCTAACCATGCGTCAAATCTTCGAAGACTGCTGACTCTAAGAGAGTAAAAGTAGCGCCTTGCCTTTAGGGAGTCTCTCGACCTATCTCCGTAACCAATCCACCGATTCGAACTTCTTTCGCAGCTCTTCATACCTCTGAAGATCGCGAATACTAGGCACCATAGTCTTAGCCGCCTCTTCAAAGTCCACCAGCTCCAGTTCCCTTCGCTGATTTCTCAAGCAATGCCTCGCCGCATTATGTAGAAGCGCTCTGAGATCGGCACCAGAGAAGTTCTTGCATCCATCCTTGTCGTCTCTCCTGGCGAACTCTGCTAGTTGGAGATTATGAGGCGTCTTCTTCATCAGCGCACGCATGATCTTGACTCGTTCCTCCGGCTTTGGTGGTCCGACGTAAAGGAGACGCGCAAACCTCCCTGCTCGCAACATCGCCTCGTCAATCATATCCAGTCGATTCGTGGCAGCGATGAGGTAGATACCGTCGCGATCACTGAGGCCATCCAATTCGGTGAGAATGGTATTCACAACTCGAGCTGAGGCCTCCGATTGCTCGTTACGCTGTGCAAGGAGCGCATCCACTTCATCGAAGAATATGACACAAGGGACAGAGGAACGGGCGCGCATAAACACTTGGCGGACTGCGCGTTCGGACTCGCCAACATACTAGATATTGTTAGCACGTACTGCAAATGGCAGACGGCACGATATAGAGATACCTTGTTGAACAACTCTGGGCCTTTGACGCTGATGAAGTTTGCCTTTGACTCCGCAGCCACAGCCTTCGCAAGCAGTGTCTTACCACACCCAGGGGGTCCCCACAGCAATACGCCGTCGGAGGGAGGAAGACCGAGGTTTCTAAACCGTTCGGGATCTTTGATGGGCTCGACAATCATCAGCTCAAGCTCCTCCCTGACGTCGTCCAGAGCCCCGACATCCTCCCAAGTCGTATCCGGCACCGTTGCAAAACCCTCTCGCTTGGACGATGGCGTTATGGTGGGCAGCACGGCCTGGAACGCCTCCATCGAGATTGCGTCATCGTGCCCATCTGGTCTGGGGATTCCCTTCGCCCGTAAACGCTTGACGAGAAGATACGATCTCCTGACCGACTCGTTAGGAAATTCGGATTGGTCGCCATCGACCTCCATCTCGCTCTCCAGCTCTGCCGCCTGCTCCTCGAGAGCCCGGCGGTACCTATCCATCGACCATGTACCGGCTTTGCTGACAAGGTCCTTCAGATCGGCGCCCACAAACCCTGCCGTAGCCTTTGCTAGCGCCTTGAGGTCGACATCGGGTGCCATCTTAGGGCCGCGCGTCAGCGCCTGAAGTATCTTCTCCCTTGTCGATTCGTTCGGCACGCCCATGTTGATTTCAGTGTCAAAACGGCCGCCTCGTCGAAGCGCAGGGTCGAGGCTGTCCGGTCTATTCGTGGCTGCGAGCACAATGACCGGCTTGCCATCGTTGGCCTCCATGGCCAAGCCGTCCATTGAGACAAGCAGTTGGGCAACGATTCTCTTCTCCATCTGGCTTTGGGCGCTCTCCCGCTTGGGTGCGATGACATCGATTTCGTCGATGAACAACAGACAGGGTGCGGCCTCTTTCGCCTTTTCGAATATCTCCCGGATCTGCTTCTCTGACTCGCCGGACACGCCGGACACGATCGAAGGGCCTAGTATCTCGACGAAGGGCACGCCGACGAGGGCTGCGTACGCTCGACAGATCAGGGTCTTCCCACATCCCGGTGGACCGTGAAGCAGGATACCCCGCGGTATCGGTAATCGTCTCCTGACATATTCTTCTGGATCCAGCAACGGCAATACCAGATGCTCCCTCAACTGTTCGATGACCTGCTCGCACCCACCAACATCTTTCAAGCTGACATGAGTCGGAGGCACAAGGTCCAGTGTCTTTTGCTTCTTACTTTCCCGTTCTTCGGTCGCTCTGGTGGCATCCCTCTTCCGCGTCTTCTGGCCATTTGTCGAGGGGGTCGCAGCTCCGGATTTGGCAGCCGTTGCCCAACCGTTAACAATCTGTCGATTCATGATATCGACAGACGGCTTCTCCACTTCCAGTTCCTCCCCAACGTTGCCCTCCAAAGGGACGAGTTCGTCGTCGTTTCCGCATTCGTCTTCCTGTAAGACAGCCAACACGCGCTCAATGCTGTCCTCGAGCTGCTTCTTGGGTCGCCGCCTCAGGCTCGAGTTTGATGTTTTGATCCAATCGTATATGGCACTAGGCCGGATTCTGCTCGCAGGCAGGTCCGTGGCCTCGTCTGCGTATCTCCTGACGATTTGGAAGACGTCTCTGTCGAGGCTATTCTGTAGACGACTGCGCGACATGGGGAAATGGTACAGGGCAAATCGAGGTCCGAAGAGAGCAGGAAGATGGTCTCTGAATTCTGAGTATTGGGCCGAGGGCTGATTTCAGTGGGGGAGAAAAACATTGCCAAGCCAACCTTATCGATAAGGGCTGGCTGACGCACGGATCTCCCGCGATCAAGGCATCATGCCCGCAGTTGACCAAGTCCGCCAGACTTCAGCCTCGGAATGTCGCCGGAGGTCATTCCCACACGCTTCATGGCGCAGTTGAGGTCGACATGGGGAATTCTAGTAGTACGAATAAGATAACGCCCCGAGACAAGTGTGTTCACTCGACCCTGCGCCTTTTGGTCCCTTCGTTCCTCTGACTAACATTCCCCCAGGGCAATTCTGGACCTGAAAGTCCAGCGTGACCAGCTGGAAAAGTACCAGAAGCGCATATCCGTCATAACCAACCGTGAGAAGGAGATTGCAAAGGAATGCCTACGGCGGGGTGACGAGCGGTCCGCAAAGCTAGCATTGCGACGGAAGAAATACCAGGAGAGCCTGTTGGAGAAGACGGATGCGCAGTTGGCACAGTTGCAGATACTCACCAGCGATGTCGAGTTCGCGCTGGTACAGAAGGATGTGCTTTTTGGTATACAGCAAGGCACGCAGGTCCTGAAGGAGATTCACAGGGAGATGGGCGGCATCGAGAATGTCGAGAAGCTACTGGGTGAGAGTGAAGAGGCAAGAGCTTATCAAGAGGTACTTCTCCCGAGCTTTGGGTTGTTAGGAACACAAGTGCTGACTTGGAACAGGAAATCAGCGAGCTACTAGCGAATAAGATGTCCAACCAGGACGAGGATGAAGTAGAAGATGAGCTGGAGGCCCTGGAAGCCGAAGTATCAGGCGTCAAGCTACCTGAAGCACCCGGAAACCGGATCGACTTAACTGAAGAGCAGAAAGCAGCGCGGGCAAAGGAACGTGCAAGACGAAGGGCACAGGAGCGGGCTGCTGGCCAGGCCGCTGAACCCATGGCGGCATGAACTTGCATTTCCGGCGTTTACTCCTCCTGTAGAGCCTTTACAGCGAGGCTCTGGAGGACATTTGATGTTGTTCGGTGTCTGCCATGATGACAACCGTCAGGCTAGCATCTTGATATCAGGAATCTAGACCTTACTATAGGTCAAAGAAGCATACTTGTTAATCCACCCACAGACACCACGTTTCGGCATGTGACGCGCAATTCACTCGTCCTGGTAATGTCCGGTTTGCCTCGATCTGTGTGTGGCTTTGACCACTCGTTCGTAGGTCCAGACATTACATTCACGAGTTCTTTGAACGTGTTATCTTCGATCCAACAACACAACTGGGGCCCACCGCACATGCAATTCATTAACTCGACCTAACACCAACTATTTACCCCGCTACCCCACCAACAACACCACATCACAATGCCCCACCATCATCACCATCACCACGACGAAGAGCACGCAGAGGCGCACAACCACGTTCACGACCACAGCGATGACATCACCCCGGCGCTGCAAAACATCCTCTACGAACAGATCGACTTCAGCAAACTGCATACGCTGAACGAGGAAGACTCCAACAGCGGCCGCGCAATATGCCAGAAGACATGGGAACAGCGAATGACTCCCGAGCCTGAGCTGAAGAGCAGCACAGATGAGCAGCTGCTTATGATAGTCCCGTAAGTCATACTGCCAGGACATTGCAAGCAGAATATAGCCGACGCAAGGCATAGCTTCACAGGCCAAGTTCGTCTTCATAGCATACTGATTCGCACCTCGGACTCGCCCTCGTCCCCCCGCACCTTGAAGGTCTTCGTCAACGCCGATCATATGGACTTCGAGACGGCGAGCGAGAAGCCGCCCACGCAAGAGCTCACCATCTCGCGGACCTCGGAAGTGCAGGAGATTCCGGTCAAACGCGCATACTTCAACACGACGCGCAGCTTGGCGCTCTTCTTTGAAGACAACTGGAGCGGTGGCGACGAGGATGTTACGCGTATCAGCTACTTGGCTTTCAAAGGGGACTTCATGAAGCTGAACAAGGAGCCGGTTAGCGTGCTGTACGAGGCAGCGGCGAATCCGCAGGATCATAAGGCTATCGTGGGTACGGAGATGGGCGTAGGAAGGCAGATACAGTAGGGAGAAGGCAGATGGGGTGCATCCGTAAAATGTCGCATATCACTGGAAGGGAATTCGTTCTGTGGCTATTTCAGCGCTGGGTGCATATACAAGCAAGCGATATCCAGTCTACATTTGCGTACTGTGTCAGTGAGGGGACATTATAATATCTGATTTCAACATACGTTCGCTCCTGTGGAATCATTCGGGTATCATATAACCGACGCGGCGTGAGCTTCCCAACCCCGACCCTTTTTTCATCATTCGACGCCGTCTCTCCTGACTTCTCTTCCTTCTCTTGCTTGTTCAAGTTCCTTCTATGCCTGCAAAGCCGTGCCCATCCAGCGTATTCGAGTAACCATATCCTGCAGCGCGCTTCACACATGCTTCGTTGTCCCAATCACCTCCCCATGAACCTCTGTCCAATTTATCTGCTCGTCAAGCTCCTCATCTACCCTCCCGCATACCGCCACGTTATCGCCTCGCACAATGTAGACTCCCAGAGGGACCTCCTCGCTCGGCATTTCCTCTTCGCGCGGCCGGATGATGCGCTCGACGGTATCTTGCAGGACAAGGTTCATGGAATTGTCGCAGGAGAGAAGGGTGCCGACCATGGTGCGGCCGTCGATTGTCAGGATCGAAACTTTTTCTGTAGATCGAACTGGTAGCTAGTGGACACGCTCAATGGCCGACATACTTACTATTGAGGTAGGCGTTCAGCGCCATGTTGGATGGGAGCTCTTGAGGTGCAGCTACTAGCTCTGAGCAAGTATATCAAGGTCCAGCGAGAACACAAGTTTCATCCACGATTGGGTATAATATGCGCTGTTTGCGCCGTTATGGCCGAGACGATTCGTCAGAGGAGAGTGTTGTTGATGTTTGGCTCCCGGTCTGGACGAGCTATGGAAATGTGGCTGAGACCTTCGCAAGCCACAACCGGGGCCGGGTCCACCAGGCCTACTCCCGAGGTAGGATTATTGGATGATTTATTACACAGTAATAGGTCCCTCTTCACTTTGAGCCATGTATCTCTAGACCACTGCTGTTCCAAGGGAGTGCTCACTCGCCGAATCACTCGTGGAAATGTCTTATCTAGATATGGATCAATTGCCAAGGAATGCATTTGAATCTTATTTGAATACAGTTCGGAGGAGACGTTAGTAGCTAATTCTGTTATCGTGCACGCTCTCTCAAAGGACGAATAAGGTTGTGTAGAAAGTTGGAAGCGCTTCTTGTTGACTGCGTAATGTTTCCCACAGCCTACAGCTTCGACATCGTAATAGTGACATCGTAGTACTTTTCAGTCGTTCAATTATTGCATGGAAAATACCGCAGGTTACGGCCCTTTGAAACAACATATCTGGATATTTCTTTCTTGATTCGCAAGACACAACATCATCCCCTAACATTCTTTTCTTGGCTCCCAAGGTTTCAATCGGGAAACCTGTCGGTGAATGTATCAATCACGTGAACCACACGTGCTATCCAATGTGGTTTACTACGCATGCCTAGGCAGTGTGAATTAAAGAAGCATTGCGGACTTTTTGGATCTTCGTTAATGTGGTTTCCCCGTTTTGAAGCGTGTTGCTGACCCTACTTGCGCAATATATGACGCAGCAATCACACAAGAGGCATGCTTAGTGATATTCCGTAACCGGCGTTCATACATATTCTATCGAGGGCATCATTCCAATCCCTGGGTGCGACTGTCTCCAGGATCCTAAAAGCACGTTTTTCATGGTCCCCCAAACCCAGCTTTGAAGTGTGCAGCGTTCTTTGGCTCGAATCCTCAGATACACACAATGACTCCAACCGCCGTAACCAAACAGTCCGTCCGCCCGGACCTAGTAACACTCTTCCAAACCATCGAGTCCCAATTCTCGAAAACCTACCTAGGGCAAGAACGATGGTACCTGCTCGTCCTCGCCGCCCTCGTCGGCGGCACAGAGCCCGAACTAGCAGACCAACTCTACCTCCACCTCATCTCGCAACCGGCCTACCAAACATCCAGTTCGCGACAAGCGCTAGTCCGCCGCCTGCGCGAAGCACTCGTAAAACTAATCTCCATCATCGGCGTCTGCAAACCCATTGAAGCCATCCTAGCCATTGCCAAGGTCGAGCGCCCCGAGGATCGCGACTACAGTTTTAGTCGTGAGAACTGGAAGAACGACGACAAGAATCACGAGCAGGGGATGCAGTGGATGCAGAAGATCTACACGGGGAACCTCGAGAGTACGCTCCAGTTGTTCGACGCGCATCGGGATTTTGCGTGGATTTCTACGGAGATCACGTATGGGCTTTATTTATCGGATCGGCAGGCGTTGGATGATTGGGATACGGAGATTGTGGTGTTGGTGGGGATCATGATTCAGAATCTGAGGTTGGAGACGCATTGGCATATTAGGGGGGCGAGGCGGATCGGGATGGAGATGCGGGACGTGAAGGTTCTGGTGGGGTGTGTGAGGGAAGTGGCGCGTTTTATGGGGGTCAAGTTGGATAGAGTGCCTGAGGTGGAGGAGGTGGAGGATGATGTGTAGGATTTGGGTGGTAGAGGGGTTGTTACTGGGAATTGCGCCGTAAGAGAGGACGAAGGGGATACTGGAAGCCCTTTTTAGGGCCAGAGCCATGCATCTGCTAGAATAGCGAGCATTCGAGCATTGAATCTCAGCGATCTCTATAAGAACACGGGCAGAGCACAGGTCGGCGCCGTTGACAAGTCGTATTATCCACCAGCCAGTACACACAAGACAACACTAGGACGACTTCCCCTCTCAGCAGTGTCTTCTCCTTGCAAATCCGCCTTGAAGTGATAATCGACCAAGGAGATATCAAGCCGCAACGGCATGCGGAAGCTTCGATCACTTCCTAATAGATGTTTCCGCACTAGCCTCCGGGCTTCCTCTGTAGAGCGCATACTTGTTGATTGGCGCATTTCAAGTCTCCACCACACTACTCAGATTGTGAACGCTCCTACATGGAGTACACCAATTCTCCGACATGCGTATCCAAACACACTTGGGATATTACAACTCGCCCAGCACGTGCTTGGTATCCGGGGCATGGAAGACGGGGAGCCCGGCAAATTCTTCCATTGGTGCAATTTGAATCGTCCGATCCTGCAACAACAGTGCAGTTTCAACTTTTCGATGGCGTTTCCAGAGGTTGTCGGACCGCCAAGTGTTTCCCCACAGATATGTTTCATCAATAACCCATGTTTCTGACGGGGAATAGTCGTAATGCGGTATCGTGTATACCGAATGCACCTGTTTCGCTACCAGAAAGACAGTCGGGAGCCGCTCCACTGTCAGTTCGTGCATGGGTGCGCCGGCGTGATGTACAGCACCAAGGAGTTGCGATATGAAGGGGGTGATCTAGGGACAGAGATGTGTAATGGCCTTGAGGAATATATAATGGTCCTCAGGTGCTAATGAGAGAAGCATTGTTCCACTCCTTCATCTGCACTTCAATCCGGTCCCTTCTTTTGAACCATTCTTTCATCATGCAACTCTTCAGTTTTTTCGCATATGGCCTGGCAGCCGGATCTTCTGCCATGGCTGCTCCTCTCGAGTCTCGGGCTGCGCCTGTGGATCAATTGGTGGGCTTCGGAGCTGGCACTACGGGAGGTGGTTCGGGTGCCGGTGTCACCGTCGACTCCTGCAGCGCCCTGACGACTGCGCTCAAGACCGGCGGCGTCATCAAGATCAAGGGAAAGCTTTCCGGCTGCGGTGTCCTTCGCGTACCAAGCAACACTTCTCTCCTCGGAGTAGGAAAGGGTTCTGGCCTGTCTGGAGGAGGCTTCCGTCTCAAGGACGTGAACAACGTGATCATCTGGAATCTGGAAATCAGTCCGCCAAAGAAGTCGGATGCAATTGACCTGGAGACGGCCACCAATGTTTGGGTCGACCATTGCGATCTTCACAGTGTCGGGTTGGTTGGAGGAAAGGACGACTACGATGGCCTCTTCGACGCAAAGCGCGGATCGGACAAACGATTCTCGAAGCTTTGTCGTGGCAAATTTCCTAGCTACATGCTCATGCTTATCCCCAAACCCCTCTACAAATAGAGATATAATTGAAATATAAAGTATAAAGACACTTATCAAGTCCCTCTACATACATGCCTCTAAGTCCCTAAGATTCGCTAAGCCTAAAGTTGCATACCCATACCTTTCCAGATCCAACACCAACGCCAATTGTCTTCCCTGACAAAGCTGAGCATGACGGTCGATATTCTGAGGGTAACCATAACACGTTCTCTGAATTATATGTTATCCAAGCTCTATCCGGACTCAAACCACAACATCCAAGTTCAAGATTCTGCGGCTCCGCGAGACTGGTCATTGAATTCGAGACTGAAGATGCGCTAGTAAGGATAGCGCCGGTTCCAGTGTAAGGATATGGACCAATGGAGTCAAATGATGAAAAGTACTCTGCCAGTACCGAGCATTTGCAGGCACCCACCACTACTTGCATCCCAGATCCTGACTCTGAGGTCGTCCAACGCTGAGGAGACCGAGCGGACTGAATCGCAATGACGCTTAAGCGTCTGCAGGCACTTGCCACTGCTTGCATCCCATATCTTAACCGTGCAATCCGCTGATGCTGATGCGATCTGTGCCGAGTCGTGTGAGAACGCGACCGAACGGACGTCACTGTTATGGCTCTTGAGCGTCTGCAAACACTCGCCACTGCTTGCATCGCAGATCTTGACCGTCCGGTCGGACGACGCCGATGCAAGCCGCATCGAGTCGTGTGAGAACGCGACGAGCAGATCTTGCCGCTATGGCCCTCGAGGGTCTGCAGGCACTCACCACTGCTACCATCCCAGATCTTGACCGTCCAGTCGTGTGACGCTGATGCGAGCCGTGCCGAGTCGTATGAGAAGGTGACCGAGCAGACTCGATCGCTATGGCCCTCAAGTGTCTGTAAGAAGGCGCTCTATTTATCTCCTATAGCCGGCTTTATCGTGATCCACTTTAGCTCTTCCTCCTTGAAAAGACCTCTTATCAAACTGCTCGCTGGACTAAACAGGAGTGCAGATGCATACGTCTGAAGTGGACTCTTCTCTATTGCCCACTTGTGGTACATGATGAATCGGCGCGCATCTTGAACTACCTGGAGCGATGCATATGCGTCTGCTCTGCCCTAGGTTATATTAGCATGGCTTACATAGATAGCATTGCCAATTTAAGGATTACCTGGAGTAGAGCCTCAAGTTTCGTCATTGCGATTACACCTTCCGGCATGCTCTTTTAAAGGCTAAGGGCCTCTAGCCAGTAGAGGTATCTTTTCCGTACAAAAGTGTGAATAGCGCCTTCATCGTGCAGCTCAACCCTATGATTTGCAGAAGAGCAGGGATTCCAATCACAGAGGTGATCGACCCAGTAGATACACGAATAACGTAATGGCGTCAAAGGATCAGGGGCTGGCGGTTCTACCTGCTCGGCAGGGTACCCTAGCGCACCTAAGCTGTACATGTCTCATCGGAGCGTCTTGGACATGACTTGGAGCGATCTCGAGAACACTGTATGGTGGGCTTCCTCTGCCTCGCAGTATGGCTGTGGCACTGTTGACCCGCGAGTCTGTGGCCTGGCAAAAGAAGAAGGTTAGAAGATGTGTCTTAGCTATCGATTTCTCCAGCTCGTTGACAATACCGCAGAGCAGCATCGTCTTGCCCTTGCCGGGATCGCCCTTGATCCATAATAGTCAGCTTTGCTCGTCATTACGCCATCGTTGGAAGTCGGAGTTTTTGAGGATCCAGGGGTACGAGTCCTTTAGCAACCCACTCTTAGTGTCTTCAATGCGCTTCTTGTCATCCCGGGGATCGGTGAGGCGTAAGTCTTGCGTACATTTCTCCAGCTTGTCAATCTCGTCCATAAGCCGTTTGAATGCCCTCGCCGTCCCTTCGCCATAGATAGGCGATATGTAGATGTTGAAAATACCGAGCAATGAGTACGCCTTATCTTCTTCTAGTTTAGTGTGCCGGCTTTCTATCCACGATAATCGCTCGTTGATGCTGAACTGAGATAAAGGTGCTCCTTGAAGTGCTAACTTGGGAATACCCGTTATCTCGTGAATTTGCTGACTTAGAGAACTTTTGTCACCAAGTCACTTGCCTTCCCAGGAGAAGAATTTGACTGAACTTGGAGCGAGAAGCTCTTGGAGCGTCCATCCCCGAGTGAACCATCTGCTGACTCGAAAAGCTGGCTCCCAAGGAAATTCGGAGGGTTCATCGCTTGCTTTCCGCTTAGCCGTCGAAACATCTGATAGGTAGACGTAGCATATCACCGCATTGTGATACCAGCGAAACATGGAGTTGATAGCGTGCGAGAGTTCGGCTTTGTTTGCCTTGTTGATGCAAACTCAACCTATACTTGCGACAACATCGACTTTGTTGAACCGCTTACGCCACTTGTAATTTTTATTGCTTAGCTTATTTTTCAGATCATGTATGATACCTTCCTCCAATTTTTGAAACAACCTATTTCTAGAAACTTTGGTGGATGCATATCTCTGCGGCCAGACTGCTCAGCCTCGGGGGTCCGAAAATGACCCCCTCCCCCACCCCCCCTTTAACTTGTCAGCAATGGATGAGCATGGACTCCTTACTGTAGCTATAAATGACTGCCTTCCCACTCAAATAGTCCTTGGTGTTCTTGGTACTCCTCTCAAACTATCACAGCTATGGACGCGTATCTTGAAAGCCTCGTTTCTTTAAAACGACTGTCTAATGCTAGACGCCCTGAATCACAGACTAATGAAAGGTTGATAGAAGAGAGTCTTGCGAAAGTTCAAAAATACTTGGCCACTCCAGTCGAAGAAGATATTCTTGTCGAAGATGAGAGTAAAGCCCATCGTCAATGGCTTATGAGAACTTGGAATGAGTGAGCAAAACCATACTCCAGGAAGCTATTGGAGACTAATACATTATTTAAGGTTCTTTAATGCATGCAATATGAACCCGAATTCGATTTGGCAGGGGCTTTGCCTTGGAGATCCTGTAGCAATTGTATAGAGCAAGGCCTACCTCTCGGATCATCTCGAAAGATCCATAAGAAGAGTCATGGTTCTTGGCCCAGAAGAGTATGAAGAAAAGAGAATGCTTAACAGTGCAAGCACAGTCCTTGCCGCATGGTGTGCCTTGATCAAAGAAGCTGACCTTATGGTTTTAAGGGACAAGAGGCAGGAAGAGCCGACTTCAGACGATAAATCGAGGCTTCGATTTCGCAACTACAATGCCAAACCACCTTCTTCATCCATTAGTGTTTTTGAAATCTCTAAAGTAAGTACTACACTCTCACAAATGTCGAGATCCTCATTGCTTAATTTCTTGAAAGTGGGTTTGGTCTAACCTGGCAGCGGAACATGGCCTCTCAAAGGAAATCACATTTGAGAAGCTGGAAGCAACAGCTGAAGATGCTATCATCATTCTTCGAACTCTATGGGAGCGTGCAGCCGAGTTAGAAATCGATATGAAAATGCGGATTGCGTTTCATGCCAATGTTCTCCTCTCAGCGATGGGTGGCTTCCAGCCTAGTACTCTCGGAAAGGTTCGCTACAGAGATATTCTACTCTCTGTGATGCGAAATCCAGCAGATACCAAGATGCTGAAGCATGCTTCAACTATCACAATCCTGAGGAACAAGCTTAAGAATTCGCTTCATATCAAGAGTAAATGGTAAGTTGAAATGTTTCTGCTCGGGATCAAGGCTCACTCGACTTGGTTTAGTCTTAAGTTTTCTGCTTTCTTTGTACCATTTCCGCTTGTATACCTCAGTCATCTTATTGTTGCGTGCGCTATACAAGATGATGCATTTGAGGCTAGTTACACAAATGCGGATGAGTTCTTGAATATGCCAGCGCTCGGCAATGTTGACTATATTGAGTTGCCATGGAAAGAGAAGAAACTGGACGACTTCATCTTCTAGCTCTCGTATCGAAGATTCAATGAGATATGGCACAAAGTATGCATCGCAGCAGGCTTTCGAAAAGTGCCCCATCTCTATTCGCTTCGAGTTGGTGTAGGTGCAAGGTTGGATAAAAATCGTAAGTTGCTAGCATCATTTATCATTCATGTATCTAGTTGACTAACCTTTATCTTAGCCCTTTTCTCTTCTGATCTTCGCAATTGGATTATGAGCCACATGAATACGATGTTTGAAGCTCAATATCAGACATCGCAGCTTCAAGAGAACCTTTTACAAGCTGCTTTTGGTCAACCCACTAGGTGCGATAACACTCATCTCTTCGCATTCCTTCGAAACATGTCGCTTTCTCGAGACAAAGATACTCCTATAGACCTAAACCCCGATGACTGGCTTCAATTCCACCAACGTAGAGATGTGACTAAGTTGCAGGATGTTCTACGCACCGTTCAAGCGTCCAGAGATCAGGTTGATAAAGATCATGCCTTCTACGAAAACAGTAACAACAACAATGACCAAAAGGAATTGGGTGCTTTGACAGAGCTCCTTCGATTACTGCACTCAAGACTTCGAGCTCTACGTTGTACATAGGGCAAGTTGAAGTTGACAGATATATGACAGCAATACTTTAAAGAAGCAGATCAGGCCCGAGCACTAGGAAAAGAACCACCACGGACCAAGAGAATTGTTTCCAACATGACCGCCGGAATATGTGCGCTTAAAAGCAATTCCTAAACAGCAGATCAAATCTTCCAGCACTTCATCCGCAAATGGAACATTTCGCAGGATGACGAAGATCCAGGACGGTTCATAGATCTTCTTATCGTATACAGCAGAGGATCTTCGAAAGCAGAGCTTGATCTCTGGGAGAATGAGTACGAGAGTCAGGAAGAGTACAACGAAGACAATGAGGATGAAGATGATGATGACGACTATGATATTGATGAATGTGGTGACCAGGAATGCAGCGAAAGCAATGATAGTGAGAACATAGCATATAAAGAGATGGAGGAGAACTGGAAATACGTTATATGTGACCTCAACTTCAGCAGTCACAAAACTCTCACGAGTCATTTTGAAAGATATAAGAGAGCACAATACTTCAACATCAAGAAGCCATGTCGATGTTCCGCCTGTCGGAAGGACAAGACGAAGAAAAAGAACAACTGTTTAGTCGAATCAGGCCTGCTTGCTTGGTTCAATCATCTCGAAAGATTTCATGGTCCATACTTTCTTCCTTATACTCCATCAGATTTGAAGGATCCAGCGAGATACCCATGTCCTTTCTCGTTTGTACAAGCAAGTCAAAGGACAAGCTCTTCAATGCTCGTGGTCTCAACGTTCACATTACCAAAGCTTACAAAGCTGAACTGGATGAAAAAACAAAGAATAGGTTCAAGACAACAGTTCGATGCCATCAATGTTGTTCTTGTAAACGATGCATCTCCCAAGGAGTTGGACAGAAAGTCTTAGTGGAAAGTGTCGCCAACTGGAAAAGCCATTTCGATATATTTCATGCTGATGAGAAGCGAACTGTATATCAGTGCTTTATCTGTCAAGATAGAATTCGCACTGCTCAAGGCCTCAAGTCGCATTTCTCGAACTTACACGAAAGAAGAGAAGGATATTTCGCAAAATCATTCTCATGCCTGGAGTGCATTCGGATCGGAAACGTTGATCCACCGACGATCACCGGAAGAAAGGCCTGGCAAGAACATATCGATCAGTGCTATGATGGTGCAGCTAAGGAACACAAGCCGGAAGAACTTGTCGACTCATCAGACACACTTTCACATTATCCCTGCTTAGTCTGTAGGCGCTGCTACCATGGGCGCTCTTACCTGCAAGAGCATCTTAAACTTTCCCACGAGGAGCTCATCAAGAAGACATCTTTGCAATGTCCTCAATGTATACGCCAATTCAGCAACATAAACGCCTAGATTCATCACACTATTCGCGAGCATCAGATATGCGAAAACATGAGAAGTTGCACTGTTGGTAACGTAGTTTACAAGCGAGCTGCGAATACAAGCGAGCTGCGAGCCCCACCAACTTTCTACAACGTATCACCTATCAACTACAATGGCTCCATCAACTACTATTCAATTATCCTACAGCGAAGCTGATATCTCCCTAGCTATCTCAGCTATCAATCGGAATCAGATCCAGAGCGTTAATTGCGCTGCAGCGATGTTTAACATCCCCGAAAGCACGCTTCGTAGCCGACGCGCCGGGAAGCCTGCACGACACGATTGCCAGCCCAACTCAAAGAAGCTTACCAAGCTAGAAGAGGAGGTGATTGTTGCGTATATACTTGACCTAGATTCACGAGGCTTTGTACCTACTCTAGATGTTGTATGAGATATGGCGAATAAGCTGCTCACTGAGTGCGGCACTGGCCATGTTGGCCAGCAGTGGCCTAGGAACTTTGTCAAGCGAACAGACAGCCTTACAACGCGATTTAATCGACCCTACGATCGACAGCGAGCTCTCTGCGAGGATCCTAAGACTATAAGCACCTGGTTTGAGCTTGTAGCGTATACAAAGGCCACCTACGGTATCTGCGATGAAGATATATTCAACTTTGATGAGACTGGCTTTCTGATGGGCAAGATATCCTCCCAGCTAGTTGTTACAGGCTCAGAGAGGCGTGGCCGGCCAAAAGCAATCCAGCCAGGCAATCGGGAATGGGTGACGGTGATCCATGGGATCAACGCTGCTGGGTGGGCAATCCCATCCTTCATTATCTTTGCTGGCCGGTACCACCTCTCTGCCTGGTATGAGGGTGACGATATACCAGGTGATTGGGCTATTAGCCTTAGCGACAATGGCTGGACTAATACTGAGCTTGGTATTAGCTGGCTACAGCACTTTGTCAAGCATACAGCAGGGCATAGAGTAGGCGCATGCCAGCTACTAATTATCGATGGCCACGATAGCCATACCTCGCTCAAATTCCAGGATATTTGCAAGGAGAATAATATATATATTTTCTATATGCCGCCACATTCGTCACACCTCCTACAGCCACTAGACGTTGGCTGCTTCTCGCCATTGAAACGGGCATACGGGCGCCAGGTCGATAGCCTGATACACGATCATATCAACCATATCACCAAGCTTGAGTTCCTACCAGCTTTCCATGCCGCCTATAACCAGTCGATTACAAAGGAGAATATCTATGCAAGCTTTCAAGGCACTGGCCTAGTCCCACATAATCCGGAGGTAGTAATCTCAAAGCTTGATGTAAAGCTCCGTACGCCGTCGCCAGTACCTCTACTAGAGGCTGTATGGGAGACCAAAACACCAAGCAACGCACGCGAACTAGAGGCTCAATCAACATTGATTCGCGATCGGATTCGTGCACATAAGAGCTCATCACCTGCTTCTATTATCGAGAGGGTTAATCAGCTAGAGAAAGGCTCTTCTAGAGCGATGCATCAGATTGCGCTTATGCGTGAGCGAATCTTGAGCCTTGAGAGAGCAAATGAGGCCACAACAAAATGCCAAAAGCATAAAAAGAAGCGAATCCAGAAGCAGGGGACTCTAACAAAGGCAGAGGGAGAGGACATTATCGCTCAAAAGGCTGTTGAGCAGCAATTAGAGGGAGAAACGCGGCAAAGCAAAGCGCGATCAGGTGTAAGCCGGCAGGCTTCAGCATGCTGCACGCGCTATAGAGAGCCTGGGCACAACTCACGTACATGTAAGAAGGCTTCTACAGAGACTACTTGATATATTGTAGCGATTGTATTGATAGAAAATTGATGTGTTGTGATTCTATATACTACAAAAGGCTCGGAGACTTGGTGGAGCTCGCAGCTCGCTTGTATTCGCAGCTCACTTGTAAACTACATTAGTCACAATAATGCAACCGTTATGATTACCCATCCAAAAGATGATACAGAAACCACGGACGAAATCAAGTTAGATGAGATAGCAGTGCTGCAACAAGACCAGCTGGATGAAAGTGCACACAATTTCGAAGAGTTTAGAAAACAACGCAAGAGAAAGAGGAATCTGCTAGATGATATGTTACTGAGCGATGGGAATAAGCTTCTTCCTAACCAACGACTCCGATGCACCATTCCTGAGTCCAATACTGGATCTTACTATGTCCAGGATAATATCCCTATAGATCCTGATCTGATGAAATGGAGCAAATCAGTCACGATGGAATGTATGTAACTTAATAGAGCGAGCAAGCCTGACTCAATATTCAACAATGTACATCAGAGTGTCTATGTTGTGATACTTGGAGCTAATCTACTGCACTGAATACTAAGAAAAACTGAGAGTTACTACTTTATGTGGCCTTTCTTTTCTTCCTTGAGATAGACACTGCAGGTGTTCGCCTGATGGGCAATGGGTAATGATTTTTCTAAGGGATCTAGTCAGCATTTCACTATGTTTATTGTGAAGAATGACTCACAATCTCTTTGGAGGACAGAGGCCAACCTCTGCAATTTGCTGCTACGTATTCCCAGAGTTTACCTCACCGTATCAACAAATATATGTCCGCATTATAATCGACGACTACATCGTCACATTTTTAAAACAAAGTTTGTAGGCGCTTTGAGAAATTCTCATTGGTTCGATCACGCTTAGGCTTCGTGATTTTTGGCGGCTTTCATCGACATATCTGCTCTTAAGATAAACCTTGCTAGGAAATTGCTGAACTTGTTTAATGAACGAATTGGTCCAATGGATAGAATCCATGTTTAAGTTACCTTTTTTCAATACCTAGAAGGGTCCAGAACTGGATCTCCTTTTTTAGCCCAGAAATAGTGAGCCTTGTTACAAAGTCCGGAATCGGTCTTCAAGTCACGTGTACGATGTGCCTGTTGAGCTCTCATCATCACGTGACCACATCCATCATTGCTCAGTGCCCAGTTCAGGTTCAACTCAGGCCTGCTCAGGTCTGCTCAGGTTTGCTCAGGATTACTCAGGCCCTGCTCACCCTGGCAGGACATATCACGGCTCATCTGACGAAAATCTGGAAGCTTTTAACGAGGGCTTCCAAACCTGTCCCTGGGGTCGAAAACAGGTCACCCTACCCACTCCCACAAGTTATAGCCATCCCTGAAGGCATAGCAGCGCTCCTTTATATAAGAAATGCTAGGGTTATGCATATGCGTATAAATAGCATTGCCAGGCACACATCGATGACATGGAGATTCCTTTCCATTGCGATCCGGTTACCTTCCGGTGTGGCCTTACTTGTGCTGGGTATTGCCCGGGCTGTCTTGGGAATACGCGACTTTCAGCATCCGAGCGAATGCACCATTTTAAGCATTTGTCCAACTGGAAACAACATTTATCTCAATGTATTCTAGACTATATTAATGGTCTATCTGGACAGAGTTCTATCCTATGCCCATATCTCGGATGTGCTGTGGCGCTCGATTCTGAGACATCTCTGTGGCATCATCTCAGGAATTACCACAGTACTTATAAGCCCAACATTGTGACAAAGCACAGAAGTCAGCCAGAAGAAAGCGAGGATAAAGAAGCTCAAATACTGGGTACCACTCCGAAATGGCGTCGACTGTATACCATAGCGCAGGATAGCACCCATATGGTGTCAGCCTCTCAATAAGCAGCCATGTATCACTGTCCGGAGGGCAGTACAGACTATGAGTTCGAGCCCTACTTCTACATGGGTTTTAGCCCAACGCCAACGACCGTTATCGAGACAGCACCACCATCTACCATGTCTGCTTCATGTTGCAGCAGTGTCTATGAGAGCTTCTGGGATGGGCAGGATAACTGTCCTAGCATCAACACTTCACTTTCGTCTCAGACAGACCACGCTTTTGAAGAGGTCAATGACTATGGCGAAAATTGGTTGTCACCCTGGACAGCTGAATCGGAACCTACTATCTTTAGCCAATCAGAAGATACCGAACATGATAGCTTGAACCTGCATAGTATTTCTTCTGGAGATTTACAACTGAAAGACTATAGTTTGTCTTATCCTGGGATGCTGCCGTCGTTGTGCATCGACCCAAGGGAGACAATTGATCCGATGATTTTATCCCTAGACATCAACTCTATCGATAATAGTCGAGAAATCCCATTGGCATCAAGAGCGAAATCTGTAGGAAAGGAGAATTTCCAGGAGGCTGTGGAAATTGGAACTAATCTGCTACTCAAAAAGTTAGCTATTCCAGTTGACTATGGAGATGGCCCTCAATGTGAAAGCATTGACGAGAGGTTATTATCCAAGCTCCAGCATAACGAGGACGTTCCGGTACTCCATCCGCAGTCGGGGCTAACATCTCCAACTGAAATGGATGAATGCGATGAATATAAGGTAGAGGAGATCCTCGAGGCCCATGTCTATCATGGAAGGCTACGGTATTGTATTAAATGGCTTGGATTCGAGGATGATCCTGAGTGGTACGATGCATCCAACTTCAAAAATAGCCCGTACAAGCTCCGTGATTTCCACATAGCCAATCCTACCCGCCCAGGACCTCCAAAAAGGCTGTATGAGTGGATAGAGTGCTGGGATGAGGACAGAGATTTGGATGAGCATCCTGACGATAACAAGCCTGAGAGATCGTGCAGGAGGGATAGAATGTCCTGAGGATAGCTGGCGGGCATTTTCTACGAGGTAACATGGGAGATGAGGAGCGGGGGCGAAGTAGAGATAAGGAGGGAGAAGTAGAGGTACGGAGAGCGTGGGTGAGGTGGAGGCAAGGTATGCAGATAAAGCAGACGACCAGACCAGAGGACACCGGCGATGTGAGCTAAGCAGGAAGCGAAGATGGATACTTAGACTTGTAATGACGGCATGAATGTAGATGTAAGCCATAGATAAAGCCACAGGAAAGTCTCCATGGAGGGCGTTTACGATGCCCGCCAAGCCCAGGTCGGCGTTGGCCACTCTACCATGGTTATTTTCAATGCACGGCTACTTTAGAGTCGCCCACCGCCTGGCGCATGTCCCCACCTGGTGCCTGAAAATCAACATGTTCATGAGAATCGTTTTGAGGCTATTGAGCCATGCACAATAGCTATTATTACAAGATTTTTTAGAGTAATAACAAGCATAGTTATTATATTGTTTTGGCTTATTCAGATTATGTGACAAGGTATTTGGGGTGGTGTATTGTGCGACCAGAGTGAGATGTAGGAACAGCATCATTCTCTACCTCGATAGGATCCTGAGCAGCTGTCGGAGGAGCTGCTGCTAGAGAAGGCTGGAGGCTCTTTCTCTTACCTCTTTGGGATACCTTGAGGTCGTTTTAGAGTTGAGTTTTGAGCTCCTAGGCTATACGCTTCTCCTCGTGAGTAGCAGCTTTTTCAGCTGCCTCACACTCACACTTCTCTTTTGCAACAGCTCTGTTGAGACGACGTTCTTCAAACATCTGAGCTTTAGCAGCCTTCTTCTCTTCTCTAAGCCTTATGGCCATGTGTCAGATGGTAAACCAGTTTATGGATATCCCATCTGGGACTGGAGAGGAGGACTGGGAGAAACTGTCTGTACTGGTACTGTCTGAGGACATGTGGCTAGTGATTCTGCAGTGGCTAGTGCCCTGCATAGCCTTGGTGCCCAGAGAAGGAACATCAAAACCGGTGTCAGGCCCCAGCCTCACACAGACAAGGATACACCTGAATACAATCAGTCAACCCATCTTCAATCTTTCTGTCACCGTGACATCTTCAGATACCATCAAATCTGACACCATACTTTTCTGATGTTGTACAAGCTGATTATCCCGGTCCTTCTGTTCCTGATGAAGCCACATGTCACTCACTTTTTGAGGTGACCAGAAGACTGCTCCACCATTGTATTCAGGTGGTGCCTCAAGTAGCAGGGCCTTGCCATGCTGCCTACGCTTCTGCTCATTGACTAGAGCCTCTCTGAGTTGATTGATCTCATGTTGTAGCAGTGTGTTCTTTACTGAAATTGTATGGATCGTACAGCTGAGCTTCTTTGTGTTAGAGTCTTGCAAATTGTCTACTGCTTGCTGGAGTAATCGTTCAATCTTTCTCCAATCTGAAGCGCTAAGTACTGATGATGAGGAGCTGCTTGAACTAGGCCGTACGCTCTCTAGTGGTGGTTTAAAGCGCTTGAGTATCGCGTTAGGGTTGAGCGGGCTGATGCCAGTTGTTTCGAAAGCTTTGCATACAAGTGTAGGATTCTTAAAGGAGGAGGACCAGGCAGTATAGAAGAGTGTAAAGAAGTTACGTTTTGTGATAGATATGAGGCCTTGATCTCTATCTATAAGTGCCGTAAGCTCTGCTTTGTACGAAGCTGCAAGTGGAGAAAACATAATAATGTCAAGCGGCTGGAGCGTATGAGTACTGTGAGGCGGATATACAGCTAGGAGAATCTTGTTCTCATCGTAGTACTGTATAAAATCTATTGTAACATGTGATCCGTGGCCATCGAGTATCAGGAGCCATCATGATGAGCATGCCTTTGCCTTTATCTCACGATCGAATACCTGCTTAAGCCATGCTAGCCCTATATCATTACTCATCCATCCAGTAGGTAAGGCTGTAAAGAAAGCCTGATGTTTTGATGCCTCAAAATCCTGCAGCCATGTATTCTAGATGTTGCCGCTAACAGCTTGATAGATCAGCGCTGGCGAAAGTGCAGAGCCATCAGTGCAGATGCAAGCTATAGTAGTAATCCACTCCCAATTGCCATCCTGTATGATATGCTTCAGCTTTCCTGACTCGTACATGCTGCATGTGAACACATGCTTGGTTTTAGATAGCAGTCCAATTAAGAAGCCTTTTTCATCCATATTGTATATATGTCGACTGTCGATATCGTATTGCTCGATTTTGCGCTTGAGAAGCTCGAAGTACAGCGTATATTTAAAGGCAGAGTCGGCTTTGTAACGATTGCGATCAAGGCCTGATGCCCAGTATGAGACAATCTCGCTGCTGTATCGGGCAACAAAGCGATCAACCCAGTTTTTGCTGCATGGTTTTTGGGCTATTTGGGACGCAAAATTTCGTATCATAGGTCGAGAAGGAGGGAGGCCACGTTCGCAAAGGTTGTTTATATACTTTATAAGCTGCTTCTTCTGCATAGTGTTGAGTACCCTGTCATTCTGTACCTTGGAGGCACAGATCCCTTGTACACCTCGATGGCACCGCGACAGTGTTGTCTAGTTGCATCCATACAATTTCACATAATCTGAATAGTTAAAAGATTCTCCAGGTTCTAGCAAATTCAAAGCTTCAAGAGCTGCCTCGATACCTGCCATGGTGGATGAGATAGAATGGTTTGAAGTTTGGATGAAAAATGGTATTTGCGGGTGCCAGGTAGGGATGTGCGCCAGGCGGTGAGCGACTCTACCGATAATGTACGCTGCTAAAGTAGTCTTAGCGCTTTACGTTACCTCCCTCTTCATGGCGAACACCTGTGTCCTAAAAGAAATGATGGATGCTTCACATATTTAATGACATAAACTAACATTATTATTTCTTGGAAATAAATTCAGCCTCACCGTAGCCTGAAAATATCGCACACGTCGTTGCCATCCAAAATGTCAGTAATAGCCTCACCATCCATTATTCCATGCACATAACTGATAGCCCAGTTAGTAATCAAAATAGTATGCAGTGATGTGGCAGCTCACCATTCCCCAACCATCGTATAGAAATCTTGACTTTGGTTATCAATACACCTTAGTATGTAGGGCACCTCTCCGCCTAGCAATACGCAGATCAGGTCCCCTTCAGAAGCGGTCGGTAGCAGTAAGCAAAAGTGACCCTTCCTAGTTATACAAAATCTTCGTCCATTCAAGCAAAGTTGTCGATTCTCCATAGCTTGCAACAACTCTTGCTCCTCCTTCGCGTTTTTGGGTAGGATGTATTGTATTTCTAATGGGAGTCGCTGTGCTGGGTTCCATCCAGCATTTTCCTTAAAATGAAGCCCTTCGATCTGCTGGTCGGTCAAAATTATTCTCCAAAAGGCATCCTCTCTAGAAATACGCGAATTATACGTTCCAGATTGGGTATTCATTGCCATTTTTTTCCAGTGGGAAAAGATCGAGCTAGTTGTGTGGCCAGCAAGAACGACATCATCTCCAAAGGGAAAGATACATCTGCATTGGCTGACTGTGAGGACGGTCCCTGGGTCTCCACGAGCGGCTGGATCTCCGAGGCCTGCACTGCAACTGTGTGAGATAAGGGAGAATGGCTGGGTAGGTGGGGATCTATTTCAAGCTATCCAAAAGTGGAGAGCAAAGGGTTGCTTCCACCGCGCAATCTATATATGCTGAGTGTGTATGTTAAGCGAGCGGTTGGCTTGGCAGAAGGCCGATGCAGAAAAGATGGAAGAGCTATGTGACTTGAGCTATGTGACTGATCAAGGCAACCACACAACCAAGTGGTTCAGCCGAGCAGAGTCTTGAGCCGTCACACTGACTACGTCAAACGAACAGCCTCGGAGAATCAGCGTACGATGATCGTCACTAAACTGAATAGTAGACAATGATCTTGACTGGTCTGGTCCAGCTATCAAAAATGCTCGCTGCAACTCTCCTCGAACCGGGTCAGATAAAAAAGAGGAGATTGGTATTATAGCTCTCGGACCAAAATCGGGAACCCAAGAAGGAAGACATAGCTTCTTCGGCTCGTAGCACTCTCCAGTCATCCAACGAAACCAGTCTAGACCTTCATCTTCTAACAGGCTGTGAAGGTCCCACAGATAATGGTATATCCTCTAGGGATCTTGGTTGGTTCTCGGGAATGAATGATAGAGTTCCTTGCACAGTGTGGTTGATATCAAGATGGTAAGTGGTATTCTTCCGAAAAGGATATCAGATTGAAAACCAAGTGTACTAAGAAGTACTGATTGACATTGAACATGAAGAGCTATAAGAGCTCATCATCTACTGTTATATACACAAGGTTGCTCTGCTTGATCTCACTGCTCTGTGAGATCATCGAGATCACTGAGAGCATTCTGCATATCCTGCTCTCACTGCTCTGCTTGCTCTCTGAGATCATGGAGAGCATAGAGAGCACCATGCATGATCACATGACTCCATTGGTCTGTGTTCCTTGGGTGATGCTGAGTGCTCTGTGGTTGCCTTCGCTTAAGTGAGAGCATACCTGGTCAAGTGGGGCTTCATCAGGGTTAGCTCCTGCTGGGTTGTAATACAGACACGAGGAGAAGATTGATACATATGTATCCTCAGATGATATACTGTAGTCGACCTGAATGCCGTGATGACTAAGAAGACCTAAAAGGCTGTATATTTTGTCTTGAGGATCAGTTACCAATCGATATTTGAATGACCAAAGTAGATTTGACAGTTTGAATAACTCATATGCAGAGAAGATGATTCGAAGTGACAGATGCAGTCTCATTAATGCCTCCGAAAAGCCAGAGATGAGCATGCCAAGGTTATGAAGTGCAGTTTTTTGAAGTCTGTTAAACCTGTGATGAGGCACATGTCCAGTATCCATCCATGCTATGGTGAATAAATGGAATGCGGACCAAGGGATATGATGAGAACCGCACACAATGAGGACATCTGGAGTTAGTGCCACTTCTTGGATTATCTACATCCTTTTCCACCAGGGATGAGCGAACAGGTGAACAAGGGACATCATCTTCCGAAGAAACTCATCCCGTTTAAGGTGCGATAGCCAGATGGACTCGGTGTCAACTTCAGCAACCTTGGTCAAGTGTGGAATGAAATCAAGAGCCATCCCACTGTCAAACGTCTCTTCACCAAGCCAAGCAATCACCCGTTCTGCTCTGGTATATATCTTTCCCATTAAAGGCACTTGGATGCTTTTCTCGTCTGCACTGTTTTGGTCGATGCATATCGCATCGATCTAGATGATTCGTGTGCTTCGAGGTTGCCGCAGATGATGCAACGCGTCTCGAAGGTTTGGTCGGATGTGAAAAGGTAAACCATTTAATGATATCCGGCATGCACTCTCTTCATCGCCCCACGTATATAATAAAGCTTCGTATGGCAGTGCCGAGTCTAACTGGTAGTCCTGCAGCCTGCAATGAATATCGGTGCATAGGCTACATCCAGAAATAAGCTCTAGCAATCTGAAAGTATTGGATTGCAGAGGGCTGTATTCGAAACCACGTCGATGCCATTTCTGACTAAGCGACATGTTTACGTGAGGAATTTATCTATAAGGTCCCGAACCCGAATTGAAAAGGCCACTGGTGAGGGTCGTGGTAGCATACAGGAGAAAAGACAGCTGATTAGGAAGATTTCATGAACTCAATGCGTCCTGGGATTGGAAGACTCAGTGCAGTTCAGCTATATATGCAACTAAGCGATGATTCAGCTAGGAGCCTGGTGTCGTATGGATCTTATCCACTCTCCTTATCCGGTGAACCAAGAAGAGTGATCGCCAGATAGCATCTACAGCAAGTCAGCGCCGCATTAGTGTCATTCCATTTGTATATCCTATTTGGAACACCAGGCCGTATATCGCGCATGCTATAATTGAGTGCATATCCTTTACTGGTGGGATGGTCTTATCATTTTGGGCTGGCGGATGTTGGCTAGTGGAACATAGGGGCACTTTGGAAAACGGAGAATTACTGGGGTACAGGGATTGTACGTTGTGCTAGTGTGAGTCTAAAAATATTTTGCTAGGCTGCACAGGTAAATACTATGGTTGCCGGGGTAAGTTTTGTATATTGCCACTTGGGAGCCAGGGTGGCAGCACTGACCATGGAAACCTGGAGAAATCAGTGATATTCTATTTTGTCAGCTCCTATACAATTTATACGGTTAATTAAAATTCCTAGTATCTTACTCTCTTTCGGCCCTTCTCTCTACAATAGAGTCCTCAACACCTACTCACCAAATTGCTGCTCCACCTCATACTCCAGCATGGAAAAATGAGCCTCTGGAGTGCCAAGGATCACCATTTTTAATACCTCCATACATAGTAGATAGAAGATGCCACCCTCGCCCTCCTCGAACAACTCCTCACCTACATACTTTTTACACTAATAGGGATATCTGATTACAAGTTCAAATACTACATCAGTTTGGCCATTCCCTAAAAGAGATATCTAGGATACTGGGGATTATGTACAGGCAGGCACAATATGCAGATTCATGTGAGTGGGTTACACCAAAGAAGCGCCTAGGTCAGCTATCTACACTTATGGAAGAATAAGTTGATGAGATAGAGCTATTCATTGTAAGCTCACAGGTTGGAAGACTGCTCCCTTACCATGAGCTTGCCCAGGTATGTTTTTGTATAGGAATCTGCTTGTTCTAAGGTCTTACATTTTCCAGGTATTCTCCCACTATGGAGCTACAGAATCTAGTATCCGTCACGCCCTCGAACACCATGGTTACTATCGATATATTGCCCGATAGAAGCCCCCACTATCTGAAGCCAACAAGTGCCAGAGACTTCAATTTGCCCAGGCCCATCTATACTGGACTACTGATGACTGGTGGAGAGTTCTATGAAGTGATGAGAGCTGGGTTCAGTCAGGGAGGGACAGAAAACAGTGGGTTACCTGCAAATACGATGAGAAGCTTCACTCTATCTATGTGATTATCAGGCATCAGAGGAAGCATGGGTGGATGTTCTGGGACTCTTTTCACTCAAACGTGAAAGGCTCTAGCCTGTTCTGGGAGAAGGAGTGGGGAACTATTACTGGAGAGGCCTATGCTGCACGGATTCTGCCCATCATGGAAAGCTATATCTGGCACTACTATGGAGGAACCCTTATCTTCATGCAAGATAATGCGCCTGCCCACAAATACTATCTCACTATGCAGGAGCTTGAGCATGCAAAGATTGTTTATATCAGGTGGCCTTCCTACTCACCTGACCTGAATCCTATTGAGACAGTCTGGTGCTAGATGAAGGATTATATTGAGCTCAAAACAGGCCCGAATGGCAACCTCTCCTATCTAGCACTGAGAGCGTTTGTTCAGAAGGCCTGGGAGATTGTTCCATCTCAGCTATTTGAGAATCTAATTCAGTCCATGCCGGCTAGGATGCAAGCCGTAATTGATGCCCAGGATGGCCACACAAAGTACTGAGTACTACAACTCAATTCAACTATCACCAATTTCCTATTTTGGAAGTGTTCTGAGCCTTATCTCTATTAGAAACAGTGCCTTATATTCATCAGAAACAGTGTCTTACAAGTGGGAGATCACATCATTTCGTTTCCATATATTTTAGCTTACAAACCTAATGCTCGGAGCTGAACCTAGGTAATAGAAGCTTCCATGGCCAGTGCTGCCACCCTGGCTCTCCTGAGTGGCAATATACAAAACTTACCCCTACAACCACAGTATATCAGATATTTGCCAAGATAAGAGAGGGGTGTTGTCAGATGAATAGGAGGTGCATGCCTTGTATTTCATCTCGATATTGTTCAATGCACTTCAATGGACTTGCTCTAGATGGATTCTTCTACTCAAAGCTTCCTCTCTTGTAAGCCACTACATTATGTTAATTAGCATTACTGCATACGTCCTCTGTTCGGCATCGAAAGGACATACGTAGAACCAACGCCACTGTTCGTCACGGTATCGAAGCGTCTTGTCAGATTTGATGGTATCTGAAGATGTCACGGTGACAGAAAGGTTGATTGAAGATGGGTTGACTGATTGTATTCAGAGGTATGCTTGTATGGGTGAGGCTGGGGCCTGACACCGGTTTTGATGTTCCTTCTCTGGGCACCAAGGCTGTGCAGGGCACTAGCTACTGCAGAATCACTAGCCACATGTCCTCAGACAGTACCGGTA
>NW_022986857.1:0-2405 GCF_010094085.1 Westerdykella ornata | reverse complement strand
AGTGATCTTTTTATAGACATGAGGTTTGAAGGATAACTTAGAATCTAAAAAGACTCCTAGCCATCTAACCTCTGTCTTAGGCTCTATAGTTGCTCCTCCTATAGTAATACTATCTGTTACTGCTATTCGCTTATTGTGGAAGTGGATAAGCTCTGTCTTTTCAATGTCGAAGGCAATGGCAGAGTGCTTAGCTGCTGTAACTAGCTCACTAGCTATCTTTTGTAGAATTCGGCAGTTTTTCTGTGCAGAGTTTGAGGCAATAGAGAAGGAAAAGTCATCAATGTAGCTTACTTTAAAAGCTACATTCCCTTCCTTTTTACAAAGTTCACTTATATAAATAAGGAACAGGATAGAGGATATAGGAGAGCCTTGTGGGATTCCTGTATTTATCTTTTCTTTGTCTTGTATTTGCCCATTAAACTGTAGCTATAGTTCTCTATCTTCTACAAAGGAAGCAATCCACTTTATTAGGCCAAGTGGTAAACCTAGCCTAATGCAAATAGATAGAAGTTGGTTTTTAGAGACATAGTCGAAGGCTCCCTTTATGTCTAATAGGAGAGTAGAGACTATCTTCTTTTTCTGCTGTTTGCTCTTCTCAATGATAGTTGAGAAGCTAGATAACTAATATTGCCCACGATATCTAACTATGCCTTAAGTATCTCGAAAATCTTATGTGATTTCTTTTTATTACGACCCTTAATATTAACACCTGTGTAAATAGCATTACAAAGGTTTTCCTAGACTATGTTAATAACCTACTAAATATCTAGATTCTAACTCTTGCTACAAGGAAGGTTCATTAGAACTTCCCTACCTAGAAAAGCCTAACAATTAAGCGCATAAAGGTATGTTGTTGTTGCAAGTTGCTTAATCTAAAAGCTAACTAGACATAGATCTATATTAAGAGAGTAATTAAAAAGGATCTGTATAGACTTCTAGAGACTGTCTTTGATTATAAGTGGCTTAGAGTTATTTTCGACTTCTAGTAGAATGCTTTAGACTTTATTAAAGTCTTCTATTTCCTTAATAGCTACATAGATATTAGTAAATTAAACAGGAGAGCAAAATAGTAGTGCTAAAGTAAGTTTAATTCTCCCTTGTTGCTCTTCTTTTGCATCGCTAATATAGTTTACTCTAGCAATCTTTGCGAACTTTGCTGCTAGTACTAAGCTTGTAATAGATGTTGAAATGAAGTGGCTAACATACAATAAACTTTACATCTATGCTTAGCTTTCTAAGAATTTCTGCTTAATTGTTAACAATGATGCTTTAACGAAGATGCTAGCTAGGTTGTTAGACTTTTGTATTATGAGCCACTACAATTAAATAAAAAAAGAAGATGAATAATGCACCTAAGCTCTTTAATGCTAATAACCATGCTATGTATGGTGCCATTTACCTAGCTCCTAAGGTGTCAGATTTGATGGTATCTGAAGATGTCACGGTGACAGAAAGATTGAATGAAGATGGGTTGACTGATTGTATTCAGGTGTGTGCTTATGTGTGTAAGGCTGGGGCCTGATACCAGTTTTGATGTTCCTTCTCTGGGTACCAAGGCTGCGCAGGGCACTAGCCACTGCAGAATCACTAGCCACATATCCTCAGACAGTACCAGTACAGATACCTTCTCCCAGTCCTCCTCTCCAGTCCCAGATGGGATGTCCATAAACTGGCTTATCATCTGACAGATGTCTATAAACTGGCTTATCATCTGATATAAGGATATGGATAATGAGGATAATATCTTAGGCAACAGGAATAATTCTTACAGTAGAGAAAACCTTTTTGTTAAGGAGGAGTAATTTAACTTAGGCATTTTAGGAGATGTACTTCTTCCCATTCTTTCTTTTGCTTCTCTCTCTTGTTATACATGTTTATTATACTATAGTGTATCTTTTTTAAGGTTCTAAGGGTTTAAGTAGGATGCTGTTATAGTTTAATAACTTTTATGCTTCTAGTATTTGTTTTAGAGGTCGTGTTTCTAACCCTGTTTAACTTTAAGAAAACTTATAACGATAATAATTTATGCTAGACATATAACATATTCTATCATCGAGATGGACAAACCATCGAGATGGACACTTTGCCAAGATAACACGACTACCAATTCCAACATGACATGACTAGATCACACAATGCAGAATCTATCCAAGAAGAAGGTCGAATAATTCTTGCCCTTCAAGCAATTGAATAGAGAACAATTTATAGCCTCCGGAATGCAGCGTGTATCTTCAACATCAAGTTATCGACTCTCTATAACCGACGCGCTGGGATTGCATCACGACATGATTGTGAGCCAAACCGAAAGAGCCTTACATGCGCTGATGTCAGATGGTAAGCTAGTTTATGAACATCCCATCTGGGACTGAAGAGGAGGACTGGGAGAAACTGTCTGTACCGGTACT